>NW_026873469.1:0-14529 GCF_032173495.1 Musca vetustissima
TGCTGAATACAATAATTCAAAAAGGTGTGATTAAAAAAAAATAGTTAAAATCATCGATTTTTTGTAAATAATTTTGATACACTTCACCACGCTGTGATACAGTGTATTACGTCCTTGGGCATATGTTTGTAACAGGCAAAAGGAAACGAGATAGACACATGGTTCCTTTTGAGAATATGCATAGAATCACATTCCATTCTGAGTCGATTTATGCATGTCTATCCGTTAAGTTGTAAACAAAGTACAAGTCGCATTTTTGATTCGAATTGGATGAAATTTGGCACAGCTCATTTACTTGGCCCAAAGACGAACCCTATTGAAATTGGGAAAAATCGGTTCAGATTTCGATATAGCTCCCATATATATATTTTCGTCCGATTTAAGGTAAATGGGGCAGCAAAGTCCCTATATATCATTCGATTTGCACGAAATTTTGTATAGCGTACTGAATTTAGTCTGGCAAGATGTGCGCTAAGTTTCGTGAAAATCGGTTCAGATTTAGATATAGCTCCCATATATATTTTCGGCCGATTTAAGGTACATGGTGCTCCAAAGTCCCTATTTATCTTTTGAGTTGCACGAAATTTGACACAGCGTACTGAAGTGAGCCTAGAATGATGTGTGTTAAGTTTCGTGAAAATCGGTTCAGATTTATATATATAGCTCCCATATATATTTTCGTCCGATTTAAGGTAAATTGTGCACCAAAGTCCCTATATATCCTTCGATTTACACGAAATTTAGCATAGCGTACTGAATTGAGTCTAGAATGATGAGTGGTGAGTTTCGGGAAAATCGGTTCAGATTTCGATATAGCTCCCATATATATTTTCGTCCTATTTAAGGTACATGGTGTTCCAAAGTCCATATTTATCTTTCGATTTGCACGAAATTTAGCATAGCGTACTGAATGGATTCTAGAATGATTAGTGGTGAGTTTCGGGAAAATCTGTTCAGATTTAGATATAGCTCACATATATATTTTCGTCCGATTTTATGTAAATGGTGCATCAAAGCCCCTATATATCCTTCGATTTACACGAAATTTAGCATAGCGTACTGAATTGAGTCTAGAATGATGAGTGGTGAGTTTCGGGAAAATCGGGTCAGATTTAGATATAGTTCCATATATATTTTCGTCCGATTTAAGGTAAATGGTGCACGAAATTTCCTAAATATCTTACGATTTGCACAAAATTTGGTACAGCTTACTGAATTGAGCCTAGAATGATGTTTGTTAAGTTTCGTGAAAATCGGGTCAGATTTAGATATAGCTCCCACATATATTTTCGTCCCATTTTATGTAAATGGTGCACCAAAGCCCCTATATATCCTTCGATTTGCACGAAATTTAGCATAGCGTACTAAATTTAGCCTAGAATGATGTGTGTCAAGTCTCATGAAAATCGGTTCAGATTTAGATAAAGCTCCCTTATATATTTTCGTCCAATTTAAGGTAAATGGTGCCCTAAAGTCCCGATTTGCACGAAATTTTGTATAGCGAGCTGAATTAAGTCTGGAAAGATATGCGCTTAGTGTCGTGAAAATCGGTTCAGATTTAGTTATAGCTCCCATATATATTTTCGTCCGATTTAAGGTAAATGGTGCACCAATGTCCCTAAATATCTTTCGATTTGTACGAAATTTTGTATAGCGTACTGAATTAAGTCTGGCAAGATGTGCGCTAAGTTTCGTGAAAATCGGTTCAGATTTAGATATAGCTCCCATATATTTTTTTCGTCCGATCTAAGGTGAATGGGGCACCAAAGTCCCTATATATCTTTCGATTTGCACGAAATATGGCACAGTGTACGCAATTGTGTCTAGAATGACGTGTGCTAAGTTTCGTGAAAATCGGTTCAGATTTAGATATAGCTCTCATATATATTTTCGTCCGATATTATGTAAATAGTGCACCAAAGCCCCTATATATCCATCGATTTACACGAAATTTGACACAGCGTACTGAATTGAGTCTAGAATGACGTGTGTTAGTTTTCAAGAAAATCGATTCAGATTTAGATATAGCTCCCATATATATTTTCACCCGATTTAAGGTACATGGTACACCAAAGTCCCTAAATGTCTTTCGATTTGCACGAAATTCGACACAGCGTAATGAATTAGGACTAGAATGATGTGTGTTAAGTTTCCTGAAAATCGGTTCAGCTTTAGATATATGTAGCTCCCATTTATATTTTCGTCCGATTTAAGGTAAATGGTGTACCAAAGTCCCTTAATGTCTTTCGGTTTGCACAAAATTTGGCACAGCGTAATGAATTAGGTCTAGAATGATGTGTGTTAAGTTTCCGGTTCAGAGTTAGATATAGTTTTAGATAACGACATGTTTATGGATCCAATTTAATTTTACTGGTCCTTTAAAAATGCGACGTCTGTTAGAATTCATCCTTCACCCAAAGTGGTGAAGGTTATCATATAGTCGGACCCGTCCGACTTTACTACTTTCCTTACAGGTTTTCAAATAAATATTTTGTATATTTTTTTAAATACATATTTCTTTATTTCCAACTAGGCGTAGCATTTCATTCGTATGTTACTCTCTGCCATTCATTTATCTTCGCATAAAACAATTAAAGCAGCAACAACAACAACAATTTCAATTTCATTAAACTAAACTAAAAATAACGTCTGAACGACCGACAGACCCTCTTCTTAATCAGCCAACATTGACGCACAAAGTGTTCTCGTTTTTTCTGTTTTTCTTGCTTTTCATTCTGGGCCGATAGGCAGATTCGCATTCTGCTGCCAATGATGACGACGACGCCATTCTTGTCTTGTGTTCCATTCTTGTCATTTCGATGTAACCCCCCAATTGGGTCGGAACTTTACAAGTTCTTCCTTCTATTTTAAAGTTGTTTTCCCCCACCAAGTTTTCAAATAAAATTTGCATTGCCATGTTTTTAATGAAAATTTATGTCGCACTAGCACTCGAGACTTTGGAACTAGGAACCTACATACGCACGCACACACACATACATATTTTCTTACTCATAGACAAATTTACACATTTTCTGGCATAGAAATTCAATCAACAGGAAAATGGAACAATCAAAGTGCAAATTTTCCCCTCCAGAGTTCATTTTTATTGGGATGTGTGTGTGTGTCACTTGTTTATGTATGTATGAATGTAGTACACAAATGGGCTAGGTTAGTTATGTCGAAAATATGAGACCTTGACAAACGTAAAGGAAATAATGTATGAAGTCAAATGATTTGCTATTGCCCTGCCAAGAGATGTGAAAAGAAGACCTCAACAGGGCCTCTAATAGACAGAAGATATACATCAGGACCTCTAGGAAAAGTTTCAATCGGACCAAAAACCTACATTAGGTGTTTTAATAAATTTTTGATAAATTAAAAAAATCGGAATGCGTCACTTTTTTCAAAATCTCCAAAAAATATATTTTTTTTAATTCTAATTTTTTTTTAATTTTAAAAGAGCTATATATTTAATGGTTCTGCAGACCCTCCAGTTCGAGCTAAACCTGTGTTGCAATAACCCATAAAAAAGAAACTAAGTTAAATGTCTTGTTTTTATACCCTTCACCACACTTTGGTACAGGGTATTATGTCTTTGTGCATATGTTTGTAACAGGCAAAAGGTAACAAGATAGACACATGGTTCCTTTAGAGAATATGCATATAATCACTTTTTGAGTCGGCCGTCCGTCTGTCTGTCCGTCCATGTTAAATTGTAAACAAAGTACAGGTTGCATTTATGATCCGAATTGGATGAAATTTGGCACAGGTCACTTATTTGGCCCAAGGACGAACCCTATTGAAATTGGGAAAAATCGGTTCAGATTTAGATATAGCTCCCATATATATTTTCGTCCGATTTAATGGAAATGGTGTACCAAAGTCCCTATATAACTTTCGATTTGCACGAAATCTGGCACAGCGTAATGAATAAGGTCTAAAATAATGTGTGTTAAGTTTCCTGAAAATCGGTTCAGATTTAGATATAGCTCCCATATATATTTTCGTCCGATTTAATGTAAATGGTGAAACTAAGTCCCTGTATATCTTTCGATTTGCACGAAATTTGGTATATCGTACTGAACTAGGTCTAGAATGATGTGTGCTAAGTTTCGTGAAAATCGGTTCAGATTTAGATATAGCTCCCATATATATTTTCGTCCGATTTTTAGTAAATAGTGCACCAAAGTCCCTTTTTATCCTTCGATTTGCACGGAATTTGGTATGGTGTACTGAATTATGTCTAGAATGATGTGTGTTAAATTTCCTGAAAATCGGTTCAGATTTAGATATAGCTCCCATATATATTTTCGTCCGATTTAATGTAAATGGTGAACCAAAGTCCCTATATATCTTTCGATTTGCACGAAATTTTGCACAGCGCACTGAATTAGGTCTAGAATGATGTGTGTTAAATTTGCTGAAAATCGATTCAGATTTAGGTATAGCTCCCATATATATTTTCGACCGATTTTATGTAAATGGTGTACCAAAATCCCCGTATATCTTTCGAATTGCACGAAATTTGCTATAGTGTACTGAATTAGGTCTAGAATTATGTATCATAAGTTTCGTGAAAATCGGTTCAGATTGTGATATAGCTCCCATATATATTTTCGTCCGATTTAATGTAAATGGTGCACCAAAGTCCCTATATATCTTTCAATTTGCACGAAATTTGGTATGGTGTACTGAACTAGGCCTAGAATGATGTGTGTTAAGTTTCCTGAAAATTGGTTCAGATTTTGATATAGCTCCCATATATATTTTCGTCCGATTTAATGTAAATGGTGTACCAAAATCCCTATATATCTTTCGATTTTCACGAAATTTAGCACAGCGTACTGAATTAAGTCTAAAATGATATGTGTTAAGTTTCCTGAAAATCGGTCCAGATTTAGATATAGGTTCCATATATATTTTCGTCCGATTTAATGTAAATTGTGTACCAAAGTCCCTGTATATCTTTTGATTTGCACGAAATTTGATATATCGTACTGAACTAGGTCTAGAATGATGTGCGTTAAGTTTCCTGAAAATCGGTTCAGATTTAGATATAGTTCCCATATATATTTTCGTCCGATTTATGGTAAATGGTGAACCAAAGTCCCTATATATCTTTCGATTTGCACGAAATTTGGCACAGCGTACTGAATTAGGTCTAGAATGATGTGTGTTAAGTTTCCTGAAAATCGGTTCAGATTTAGATATAGCTCCCATATATATTTTCGTCCGATTTTAAGTAAATGGTGTACCAAAGCCCCTATATATCTTTCGATTTGCACGAAATGAGGCATAGCATAATGAATTAGGTCTAAAATGATGTGTGTAAGGTTTCCTGAAAATCTGTCCAGATTTAGATATAGCTCCCATATGTAAATTGTGTACCAAAGTCCCTATATATATTTTTCGATTTGCACGAAATTTGGCACAGCGTACTGAATTAGGTCTAGAATGATGTGTGTTAAGTTTCCTGAAAATCGGTCCAGATTTAGATATAGCAAATCTAAAACATACTGAAATTTGTATAACCTAACCTGTGACAAGTTTCGATGAAATCATTTTAGATTTCGATGTAGCTTTTATATATATTTTCGTCCGCTATTTACTTTAAATTGATTTACATTATTTCATATCCCATTGTAAGAAGCGACTCTATATCTGACCCAATGAAAAATTGCAGAATGACATGTCTATGGACCCAATTTCATGTTAATGGTCCTTCAAAACTGCTACGTCTGTTAGGATACATCTGTTGAATATACCCAAAGTGGTGAAGGATATCATATAGTCGGCCCCGTCCGATATTAATTTCCTTACAGATTTAAAAATAATTTTTAGAGCTGTCATCCAGGCGTAGATTTAAAAAAATCATTTTTTCGAGTAACTCAGAAGGCGTCGATTTTTATAATATTTTTCGGCGCATAAAAGATTTTGAGAAGGTCATTATTATATTTTAAGGTATTCTCTAGACCTAAAATAAAATATTTCTTCATGTGTAAAAAAAAACTCTAAAAACTTGCAACAGGCAAAAACTAAAAAAGAACGACAGGAAAACTGCAATATTTTCATTTCATGTCATGGCTGAGTGCATTTGATATACGACATGGTCGGAATGATGTTGAGGGTGGGGGACTTAGCAAAAAATACAATAATGACGTTAACAACATTACTGATAACCAATCCACACACACACACACAACAATGCTAGATGACTCACACACGGATGTGAATGTATTTTCATATCAACAGCTACAGGGTAACCCAACAAATACTGCACTGCATTACAAAATGACATGGCATGACATGACAGTGCAATGCATGGCATTGCCGACAAAATGCAGGGAACTGGAACGCAAAAAAAAAGTTGGAGGTAAAAAACAGTGGATTTCAAACGACCATCCTACAAAGAGAAACACACACAATTCCAACAAACTTTGGCTCATAAAACCATAGAAGAAGAAGATGAAAATAAAAAGGGGTCAACGCACAAACGAACCTCAAATGCCAATAAAAAATAAAAAATGGTAACAGAAACAAACAATCAAACACACGCACTCTTACACTCCATCTCTCAAGCCAACAACAACAATAGAAGAACAAAAAGTTGTTAACTTATTTTTTCTTGGCGGTTCTTGAGCCGTCTTGCAACTCCGAGCCAAAGACATCGTGGCTTGCCTTTAACCTCCTACCTAACTCTCTCCCTCCCCGTTACAATCAACAGTTGTGTTAATTAAAACGTCATTGTAATTTCTTGAGAATTACAATTCCAATTTCCAAACAGTTTAGGATTGCAACAAAAACAACAGCAACTAGAATTTACAGCCTTTTGTTTGTTGTTGTAAAAAATTGTGTCCATTGTTGTTGTAGTTCAGTTTTTATTAGTTTGATGCAACTCTTACTTACATGTTCTGTACTCGATGACGAAGAAGAAGAAGTTATTGTCGCCTCTGTCCAGTTTTTGCTGTTGTTGTTTTCGTTTTAATGGAATTAAATTGAAATCATTTGGTCTGACAGTTTTTTCTAAGACCAACGACCCGACCCAGGCACAGGAACGAGTCTTCTTATCTTCATTAGAATCGTGTTAGAGTTGTAACAGAAAAATAATAAAAAAAAACCTGTAAGGAAAGTAGTAAAGTAGGGCGGGGCCGCCGATATGATACCCTTCAACAGATGAATCCTAACAGATGTCGAATTTTTGAAGGACCTTTAACATGAACGTGGATCCATAAACATGTCATTCTGCAACCAATATTAAATTTTTCATGTGGTCAGATATAGGATTGCTTCTTACAATGGGACAAAATTATGTAAATCAATTTAAAGCAAATATATATATTTATAATCTGGACCGAATTTCAGGAAACTTAACACACATCATTGTAGGCCCTATTCATTATGCTATGCCACATTTCGTGTAAATCGAAAGATATATAGGGGCTTTGGCACACCACTTACATAAAATTGGACGAAAATATATATGAGAGCTATATCTAAATCAGGACCGATTTTCAGGAAACTTAACACACATCATTCTAGACCTAATTTAGTACATTATGCTAAATTTCGTGCATATGGAAGGATATATGAGGACTTGGGTACACTATTTACATTAAATCGGACGGAAATATATATGGGAGCTATATCTAAATCTGGACCGATTTTTACGAAACTTAACGCACATCATTCTAGGCTTTATCCAGTACGCTATGTCAAATTTCGTGCAAATCGAAAGATATTTAGGGACTTTGGTGCATCATTTACCTTAAATCGGTCGAAAATATATATGGGAGCTATATCTAAATCTGAACCGATTTTCACGAAACTTAACACACATCATTCTAGGTCCTATTTATTACGCTATGCCACATTTCGTGCAAATCGAAAGATATAAAGGGATTTTGGTGCACCATTAACCTCAAATCGGACGAAAATACATATGGGAGCTATATCTAAATCTCAACCGATTTTCACGAAACTTTGAACACATCATTCTGGACCTAATTCAGTACTCTACGCCAAATTTCGTGCAAATCGAAAGATATATAAGGAGTTTGATGCCTCATTTACCGTAAATCTGACGAAACTATATATGGAAGCTATATCTAAATCTGAACCGATTTTCTCGAAACTTGGCACACGTCATTCTAGACTCAATACACTACACTATGCAACATTTCGTGCAAATCGAAAGATATATAAGGACTTTGGGACACTATTTACACAAGATCGGACAAAACTATATATGGGAGCTATATCTAAATCTGAACCGATTTTCCCGAAACTTACTACTCATCAATTTAAACTGTTTTCAATACGCTATGCCAAATTTCGTGCAAATCGAAAGATATATTGGGACTTTGGTGCCCCATTTACCTTAAATCGGGCGGAAATATATATGGAAGCTATATCTAAATCTGAACCGATTTTCCCGAAACTTACTACTCATCAATTTAAACTGTTTTCAATACGCTATGCCAAATTTCGTGCAAATCGAAAGATATTTAGGGTCTTTGGTGCACCATTTACATTAAATCGGACGAAAATATATATGGGAGCTATATCTAAATCTGAACCGATTTTCAGCAAACTTAACACACATAATTTTAGACTTAATTCAGTACGCTATGCCAAATTTCGTGCAAATCGAAGGATATATAGAGACTTTGGTGCACCATTTACATTAAATCGGACAAAAATATATATATGAGAGCTATATCTAAATCTGAACCGATTTTTCCCAATTTCAATAGGGTTCGTCCTTGGACCAAATGAATGAGCCGTGCCAAATTTCATCCAATTCGAATAATAAACGCGACCTGCACTATGTTAACAATTTAACATGGACAGGGGACAGACGGACGGACATGCATAAATCGACGGACATCATAAAGTGATTCTATGCATATTCTCAAAAGGAACCATGTGTCTATCTCGTTTCCTTTTGCCTGTTACAAACCTATGTACAAAGGCATAATACCCTGTACCACAGTGTGGTGAAGGGTATAAAAATTGAATAATCTGACCCCAATCTAAAGGTTAAAATAATCAACTTTTTTTGATGTCAGCCTTACAAAGGCTCAATGGTGATGACTTTGAATGTCTCGAGTGCTGCCTTTCATTGCATTCCCCCTATTCAGCAACTACTCAACTGCTACTCCAACTGTTCGGCCTTTGTCCTACAACAACTTCGCCCCTAAAGTCCACTACAGCTTTAGGATGCTGTCATAAAAAAATGGAAAACTAGATAAGAAAGTAACTACGCCAAGGCTGCCTTTGTCACTTGAGAAGAGGAGGAGGATGACTACTTCGTCGACTATTATTTGATGCCGTGGCAGAGCAGCATCATTTTGACGAGGCAGGAGCAATGAACTGCATCAATGCAATAAAAATTGGAAAATAGAAATGAACGACTCTAGTGGCCCTCCCAATGAAATGCACTATTACACAGATATACATTTAGGGGAGAGAGGAGGGCTGGGTCATAGAATAATAAACTAATCAAAAGGCCATTGTGGCTGCGAGTCTTTTTCCCTCTATTCTACCAACAACAGGATGAGCTCCTTAAGATGAAAAGAGCTTTGGGGTCTTTTGTTATTTGTCTTCTTCGACAATGTCATTACTAACTATGATGTGGATGCTGCCAATGTTGATGGGAGGGGTCTTCATGGGTGGATGGATAGATAGATGGATGGATAGACGACTAGTGTCCCATATGATGTGAATGATGATGCTGCTGTTGCTGATTGTCACGTTTCGATGTCATCGTGTACTTGGCCGCATCTTCTAATTGCTTCGCAGCTGCTGCATGCCACTGGTGCTGCAGCTTCTTCTTCTTCGTCGTCCTCTTAGAACATTAAATTTGCAATCACGTCCGATTGCAGGTATTTTTTGCGCTGCCTCTTTCGTTTGTGGCACACCAACCAAATTCGATGTGATTTATGAAGGTGATATTCTTGCGAAATCGTCAATCGTCGTCGTCCGCATCGTCATCAGAAGTCAATAATTGCCAATGTCTCCTAATTTGGTCGTAATTCCTATGTGGCAGAGCTGGAGAGGCGAACGAATCACCGATAATACGATCGTTTGCCTCAATATGGACAAAATAAAAATTACGCAATTGAATTTGAGATAGAAGTCGTTAAGGGGAGAGGACAAATAAAAAATGACTCATTCAAGTATGCTGATCAAAAAATTCTAGAAATGCATTAATCAACTGGAGGAGATACAATGTTGCTAAAAATGAAATAGGTTTTAAGCAAACTAATAGCGATTTTTTTTAAATCCACGCCTTAAAAAAATATTTGTTTAAAATTCTAATAGCGATTTTTTTTAAATCCACGCCTTCAAAAAATATTTTTCTTTAAATCCACGCCTTCAAAAAATATTTTTTTTTAAATCCGCGCCTTCAAAAAATATTTTTCTAAAATCCACGCCTTCAAAAAATATATTTTTTAAAAAATCCAAGCCTTCAAAAAATATTTTTTAAAAAATCCAAGCCTTCAAAAAATATTTTTTAAAAAATTCAAGCCTTCAAAAAATATTTTTTTTTAAAAAATCCACGCCTTCAATTTTTTTTTTTTAAATTCATGCCTTCAATAAATATTTTTTTAAAAAATCCACGCCTTCAAAAATATTTTTTAAAAAATACAAGCCTTCAAAAACTATTTTTTTTAAATTCACGCCTTCAAAAACTATTTCTTTTTTAAAAATTCACGCCTTCAAAAAATATTTTTTTTTTTAAAAATCCACGCATTCAAACAATATTTTTTAAAAAATCCACGCCTTCAAAAAATATTTTTTTTTTAAAATCCACGCCTTCAAAAAATATTTTTTCTTAAAAATCCACGCCTTCAAAAACTATTTTTTTTTTAAAAATTCACGCCTTCAAAAAATATTTTTTTAAAAAATTCACGTCTTCAAAATATATTTTTTAAAAAATCCAAGCCTTCAAAAATATTTTTTTTAAATGCACGCCTTCAAAAATTATATTTTTTAAAAATATCCACGCCTTCAAATATTTATACCCTTCACCATACTGTGGTACAGGGTATCAGCAACGTACACAGGATTTCATTTCGGCGGGGGCCCGGTAGTACAAAATGAAAAAATTCGCTGTTGCAAACACAAATTTACTGTGAAAAATATTCATTTCGGCCGCCCCCTTGCGTACGTATACGTATTATGTATTTGTGCATATTTTTGTAACAGATAGACCCATGGTTCCTTTTGAGAATATGCATAGAATCACTTTCTGAGTCGATTTAAGCATGTCCGCCCGTCCGTCTGTCCATTTAAATTGTAAACAAAGTACAGGTCGCATTTTTGATTCGAATTGGACGAAATTTGTCATAGCTCATTTATTTGGCCCAAGGACGAACCCTATTGAAATTGGGAAAAATCGGGTTAGATTTCGATATAGTTCACATATATATTTTGGGCCGATTTAGCATAACGTACTGAATTAAGTCTAGAACGAATATATCCTTCGATTTGCACGAAATTTGGCATAACGTACTAAATTAAGTCTAGAATGATGTGTGTTAAATTTTGTGAAAATCGGTTCAGATTTAGATATAGCTCCCATATATATTTTCGTCCGATTTTGGGTAAATAGTGCACCAAAAATGCCTATATATCCTTCGATTTGCACGAAATTTGGCATAACGTACTAAATTAAGTCTAGAATGATGTGTGTTAAATGTTGTGAAAATCGGTTCAGATTTAGATATAGCTCCCATATATATTTTTGTTCGATTTTAGGTAAATGGTGCAGCAAAGTCCCTATATATCTTTCGATTTGCACGAAACTTGGCAAAACGTGAGCCTGGAATGATGTCTGCTAAGTTTCGTAAAAATCGGTACCGATTTAGATATACCTCCCATATATATATTTTGGTTCGATTTAAGGTAAATGGTGCGCCAATGTCACTAAATATCTTTCGATTTGCACGAAATTTGGCATAACGTACTGAACTAAGCCTAGAACGGTGTGTGTTAAATTTCGTGAAAATCGGTTCAGATTTAGATATAGCTCCCATATATATTTTCATCCGATTTTATGTAAATGGTGCAGCAAAGTCCCTATATATCTTTCGATTTGCACGAAATTTGGCACAACGTACTGAATTAAGTCTAGAACGATGAATGTTAAGGTTCGTGAAAATCGGTTCAGATTTAGATATTGTTTTCCATAAATGTGTCCCATCGTACGCAGACGACTCTAAATCTGTCCGAATGAAATTAAATTTAGCATAGGTTGCAAAAAAGACATGAGAATGTTCCGTCTGGGGAGTATTGACATTCAATTGTAAGGATACATATATACAGTATACCGAAAGTTGTGAAGGGTATCATATAGTCGGCCCTGTCCGACTTTACTACATTCATTACTGGTTAAAAATCTGCTTTTGGTAACTACAAAAAATATTTTTATTAAAAAATCCACGCCTTGTGGTAACTAATTCAATTTTTTTTCATTTTTTTTAAATCCAAGCCTTAGTGACTGCTTCAATTTTTTAAATCTAAATTTTAGTGTTTAAAAAATCCACAAAAAATCCAATCATTTTTTTAATTCAAGCCTAAGTGGCTGCTTCAATTTTTTTTAAATCCATATTTTTGTGTTTGAAAAAATCCAAGCCCTGTGGTAACAACAAAAAAATATTTTTTAAAAATCCAAGCCTTGTGGTAACTACAAAAAATATTTTTTTTAAAAAAATCCATGCCTTAGTGGCACCTTTAACAATATATTTTTTTTAAGATTAACAAATTAAAAAATGCGGCATACCATTTCCTTTTTCACAATTATTATTTATTGGGGCTAATTCATTGTTCTTTCCGTTTGTAGTATTTTCCCCTCCCCCAAAAAAAAATTAATTTGAAAAAAAATCTCCAATTTGATAAAAAATTTAAATATTTTCACACATTTCTGGTTTGAAAACTAACCTTAAAATAAATTCAAATTAAAAAAAATAAAATTTGTTACTTTAGACCACGAAATAAAAAGCGGCAGTTGTCTGTCTGTCCGCCTTTTGTTTAATTAGTAAGTAGTTCAAATTTGATATAATTAAATGCAGAGCAGACCAAACAAAACAAAAACAGCAACAACAACAAAACATACAAAAACCTTGCACCACATGCACCAAGGAGGATGGCTACATTTAATGGTTTAGTGACCGGCAGCACCAACAAAAAAACAACAAAGATCTGCCTCAGGAAACCCAACAAAAGTAACCTGCATTTTGTTGCGTGCAACATGTATGGCAGTGAGTGAATGAGTGTGTGTGTGTGTGTGTGTTCGTTTTTGTTTTGTGGGACGTTTTGTTGGTGTTGGTTATTGTTGTAAAAAAAGCGAACATAATTGCATTTGATTTATGTTAATAATAAATGTATATAATTTTGTTAATTACTTCCGTTTAAAATTAACAACAACAACAGCAAAAGAAACATTTTTAACACAAAGTGTGGCTTTCAACGAACCATCGACCCGGACAAAACGATGAAAGAAAGAAATTAAAAATAGATCTGTGGCCAACGATAATGTATGCAGTTTTGGAAACCTAATTTGTGGGTAGTAGTTTTTATTATAAATTTCAAATCTTCAACACCTGGGATATTTATTTATAGAAAGAAACGACCATTTAAATTATTTTTATTTATAAAAAAATAAAAAAAAAAAACAGTAAGGAAAAAAGGAAAGTCGGACTGGACCGACTATATGATACCTTTTTCACCACTTTGGGTATATTCAACAGATGAATCCTAACAGACGTCGCCTTATATAAGGAACATTCACATGAAATTTAATGAACTTAAATATGCGGCCACATTGGTGCTTAACATTGGTGCCCATTTATCTTAAATCGTTTGAAAATATATATGGGAGCTATATCGAAATCTGAACCAATTTTCACAAAACATAGCACACATAATTTTGTCCTAATTCAGTACCCTATGCCAAATTTCGTGCAAATCGAAAAATATATAGGGACTCTGGCGCCCCTCGAAACTTGGCACACGTCATTCTGGACCTAATCTAGTACGCTGTGCCAAATTCTGTGCAAATCGAAAGATATATAGGGACATTGGTGCCCCATTTACCATAAATCGGACGAAAATATATATGGGAGCTATATATAAATCTCACTCGATTTTTTCGAAACTTGGCACACATCATTCTAGACTCAATACAGTACACTATGCAACATTTCGTGCAAATCGAAAGATATATAAGGACTTTGATGCCCCATTTACCTTAATCTCATCCGATTTTCCCGAAACTTACCACTCATCAATTTAAACTGTATTCAATACTCTATGCCAAATTTCGCGAAAATCGAAAGATATATAGGGACTTTGGGGCACTATTTCCATAAGATCGAACAAAACTATATATGGGAGCTATATCTAAATCTGAACCGATTTTCCCAAAATTTGGCACACATCATTCTGGACCTAATTCAGTACTCTATGCCACATTTCGTGCAAATCGTAAGGTATATAGGGACTTTGGTGCCCCATTTACCATAA
>NW_026873470.1:0-14517 GCF_032173495.1 Musca vetustissima
TGCACAATTATCTGCTTAGGTGAAATACAGAAACGCCTAACGAAGCAGAAGTAATGCTAAATTAACAACAAGAGGATCTTATGGCAATGACCCTTGGCACACGAAATAGGCCGTGCATTGCGCAATGGACCCTTCATGAAGCATCGAGACTCGCACAGCTGGAACAGCATATGGCATCGTAGAAGATCGAAGTCTTAGGTATAAGCGAAATTAGATAGCATAAAAGCGATGAACTTCCAACAGAAAATTACAACTATGTTGGGATCAGAATTTCGGTCGAAAACTCTAAGAAGTCGTTGGCCGTGTGATGGTGGCTCCATTCAAGAGAAATGTAAGACATGTCACCATAGTACTGATGAAAGCTCCCAGTCACATGTCAGAAATAAAAGAGTACGCACGCCTCCAAAGCAAAACTGCAAGAATCGCCCTAGCTACGGTTATACGCGAAAAGTTACTAAGAAACCCACATCGTACATGGGAAGACATCACATTGACATATCACCATCAGACGACATTTGGAACCGAATTTCTGAAAGAGGTAGTATTAACTACTATTAAAACAAGTGAAGAAAGCAGCAAGGAATGATAAAGGAAAGTTCCTAAAAAATCTGGCAAAAACGGCTAGCCAGAATAACACGAGAAAGCTACACCGAACAATAGATTGCCTCACAATTAGAAGGTGTACCAGGGGCCAAGCAATTGAAGATCGTAATGGTAGGCTACTAAGAAACAATGATGACAAACTCAGAGATGGAGAGAGCATTTCGAAGAAATCAGTAACGTCAGAAACACCACTGAAAATA
The DNA here is from genome assembly GCF_032173495.1 of Musca vetustissima. Taxonomy (NCBI): domain Eukaryota; kingdom Metazoa; phylum Arthropoda; class Insecta; order Diptera; family Muscidae; genus Musca; species Musca vetustissima. The sequence goes on from NW_026873470.1 coordinate 804, forward strand.
ACGAACAATGGCCTGAATGAAATAAAAGAGATAATAAAATAATTGAACAAAGCAGCAGGAGATGTGCTAAAAGCCAATGGCGGAACCGCAGCTGATTTATTTCGACCTCACATGATTTCAGCTTGGTAGGAAGAGAGACTGCTTCCAACTTGTAAGAAAGGCATTGTTGTGAATTTACCCAAAAATAGCGACTTGAAAGATTGTAACAACTTAAGAGAAGGTTTTTGGGAAAACCAATCTGGCTTTGCAATTCTTTTCAGAAAAATCCCTTTTTGAAAGTTTTCGGGCATATAGATCTTTTGCAGCCTTCCTCGGTGCTGAACTGTCACTACTGATGTAGTTGCATAAAATCAGCTTATAATTCGAGAAATCGCTGAATTAATAATGGAATATTTCTGCGAAATCATTTTCTGTGAAAATTATATGTGTACTGCATTAGTTTCTAGAAACAATATATGTATATATATATAGTAAAATACGGTTATAGCGAACTAGTAGGGACCACGCAATTTAGTTCCTTATACAAAAAGTTCGTTATATTTGTGTGTTTTTGTCTTTTAATTTAATTTAATTTTTGTTTAATTGGTATAGAATTAAAGTCAGCCACTCCTCTTGGATATACTATCCACTTCTCGGGTATATATATTGTCTGCCTAGCGGATGTAAGTGAAATTGTTGCCCGGGCCCAAATTTGATTAGCAGCGCGAATCAATGATTCCCTTTGGAATTCATAGTGTTTGCAGCAACAGATTTTATGACATTTCAAACTTTATATATATATATATATATATATTGGATACCCTGTATATTCGCCAAAGTAAGGTTTGTCCTTTTTGACTCCGGTCGCATGTCACATAGAATCACTTAATACCCTCTGACACAGTAAGGTATTCAAATTTAATACCGATCCAAGTCAGTGTCCGTTGTATAATCCATGAATTTGGGCGATCATATCTAACACGTGTAGTCGTAAAAGTCATAATTTTGTGTTGTGTTATCAGCATATTGTGCAGATTGGCGATGTATTCGAACGACACGTGTTTAATTTTTTTATCTAGGACGCAAGATAACACAAATGACCGTTATCGCTATCATTTTGAAGTGCATAATCGATGTGGTTCTTGTATCAGTACTGCTGTTTTTCCCACCTTGTCTATAGAAGGTACACAACTTTTTGCATTCCTTTTGTTGCAAGACGAAAAATTCGTAGAGGACCCAATAAATTATATATATTCTAATGATAAAGCTAGGAATATATTAGATAGAGCCTTGAAATATCATGCACAGATTAATACAAATCCTAGACTGTTACATATTGAAAACTATCGAAAAATTACAAAAATTTGTATTTTATGGCGTATATATTTACTCCAGAGAAGTTGATAGTATATCCAAGATGAGTGGTTGACCTTTAATTTAAATCGGTGAAGTTGAAATGATATTTAGGGGGTGCAATGAACCGAAAACTTTTTTATTGTAAGATTTCCTAGTCGTTGTAGAGGCCATTAATAGAGCTCATTATGTTAAACCCCGTTCATTAAGAATTAACACGGAAGACAGATCGGGATACTTAAATAAATAGGGAATGCATATTTAAAAAAAAAAATATTTTGCATCTTAGTACAAATTACCTAACATCTGAAATATGTATTTCTATTTCCCATGAAATATTTCTACTTTTCGCTGAAGAAGTCATACTTGTATATGTTTAATTGTCATTCAGACCGATTGGCGATAACCACCACAGCCAATACACGTGTCCGATGTTCGATTCAATGATTGCAAGATCACACGCTCCAACTTTTATATACAGGCCTATCAGGACAAATACCTACGGTGAAAATGTTGACATTTCGAAAGGCATTATATTTTGTGTACGGGTGTGTGTGTGCATGTGTACGCGTGTTTTCCTCAACCTTCTTTAATTCATAGCAATACCCCTTTGCCAAATGATTTTGAAGTTGTAAACATCCACGTATCCGGTCATTTGTCTTTGGCTTTCTCGACGGAGACCGATATGAAAATGCGGAGGTGTGCATTGGTGATAACTTCTTAAGTCTTTGTTTATCTGTTAATGGTAGCAAGCAACTTTGTATAAATACCCCAGCATTTTTGGAACATGTATTCAGAACTCATTTGCTACTTCTTAAAAATACTAACAACAACAACACTTTTCCTCAAAATGAAAAGTATTTTGAGTATTTTATTGTTATCCTCGATTGCTCTGTGCAGCGTTAACGGTAAGTGCAGATGTTAGCTATAACATTTAACTGAGTGTTACTAACAGACTTGTGCCTTCTGTCATATGTGTCTCTTAGCCGATCCATGGACCTACCCTTTGGAGAACCTCTGGCCCACTACTTATCCCAAGTGTGGAGGACTTTACCAATCGCCGATTGATGTAGTTGTAGATGAGGTATGTGCATGACTCCTTCAAGACAAATATCCTTAGATATGCATATGAATATGTTTTCTTTTTTTCAATTGCAGGTGGTCACAGTTGTATTTGACGCATTGGTGTTTGAAAATACCGCACTACTATATCTAATAGAACTCCACAATAATGGCCGTTATGTAACTGGCCATTTGGTGGGACCACTGTCTAGACCCGCAGTGCGCATTGGAAGTGGCCCACGATACAAATTCGACCATTTCCGCTTCCATTGGCGTTTTAATGGCGCTCCATCATCGGAGAACTTCATTAATGGACACCACTATGATGGTGAATTCCATTATGTGTTCATCAACGAAAACTATTTGGACTTCGATGAGGCCAGCAATCATCCTGATGGGCTGTTAATTATTAGTGTTTTATGCATTATAGACGACTCCATCGATGCATCGTTATTGACATCACTCGTGTCGGCAGTCGAAGCAATTGTGGGCTTTGACACTTATGCATATGCTGTTGATGTTCCACTCTTGGATTTCATTTTGGATCTATTGTCACCCGATTCTAGCCATGCGTACTTTAAATATAGGGGTTCCTTGACAACACCACCATGCTCGGATGCCGATATTATTCTTTTGAAAAATCCAAAACATATTAGTAGATTGGAGTATGAGTTATTCCTACCTTTGCAGGATGAAAATCACTCACCGATTTATACAAATGTACGTCCGTTAAAACCAAAAAACGGACGCGTAATAAACGCAGGACTCTAAAAGGTTGTGTGTGAGTGATTAAAGCACATTTTTTTTAAATTTTTCTTTGTATTTTGTTCTTTCTTTATATATACAACAATTCAAATGTAATCAATATTATATCCGATATTTACTTCAATAAACTGTTATTTTCTTTTTCAAAAACTAACATTCGTTCATTACTCCTCAGCTCTGTCTCTGGTATACTAAGAAGTCAATGCACGCGGGCCTAGTTTCTAATCGAAGCTAATGTATATCGTATTATGAATTCTCATAAGGCACCAGTAAGGAGAGGGCCAATGTGGAATGGTGCTGAATATAAAATATCGACACAACATTAGGAAAGAAATCAGGACACGTGTCATTCTATACCTCATTCGGAAGTAAAGGGTTAATCATTTCGTGGTTTCGAAAGTGTGGGACTAGAACTCGACATCTGTCAAACTAGGTTTCTTTCAACTGAAAATCTGACATAGAATAGAAAGGATCAACACCTTATACAAAACTTTGTGGTTCTGCACCAGTAAGGAGAGGGCCAATGTGGAATGGTGCTGAATATAAAATATCGACACAACATTAGGAAAGAAATCAGGACACGTGTCATTCTATACCTCATTCGGAAGTAAAGGTTTAATCATTTCGTGGTTTCGAAAGTGTGGGACTAGAACTCGACATCTGTCAAACTAGGTTTCTTTCAACTGAAAATCTGACATAGAATAGAAATGATCAACACCTTATACAAAACTTTGTGGTTCTGCCACAACCACTTGTCCGTTAGGAGGAGATTATGGGCTATTTTTTATACTATCGACAATAACACTTAAGTTTCGGAAAAAATCGTATTTATAAATTTTAGATGCGTATTTGTTATTGAGTATCTGCAAATGTCCAATAATTGTCACTTTCATTATAATCAGCAGTTCCATCTGTGTAATTGACCTTCATTTCATTTTAAAATTTTGACGCATGTCATTGTTAAAAAACATTTTTCTAATATAAATTATATCAACAATAATAAGAAATTTTGCCGTGGACCCAGAGTCCCCATTCGTTTTGATATTAAAAACATGTGACCAACAATTTTGGCAGCCTACACAAGTTGCTTTGACATTTTTGCCAAATATTTGGGTAAATAATCGGGTATTTAACCAAGTATTTACTCACGTGTTTAAAGTATTATAAAACTGTCCTTCTGGAATCGATTTGATAACAGAAGCCCGGAAATAGTGTAGGTGTAAGAAGTCATCGATTTCAAGGTCTAACACTAAAAGATATTACTCCGATGAAAACTAAATACGCCAGCATTGTAGTGCTGAGCCCGAGAATCGGGGCAGTCGTCTGTTGATGATTGCAATAGCCGAGACGTAGTCGCTGTCTGATCGAGCGAGGTTGAAAAACAATCTCTCGGTTACCAGTGAGTAGTAATCGCTGTTTGGCCGAGTGTGGTTAAACGTAACTGTTGTCTTGTAGAGTGGGGGTTGAAAAGCGAGCGAGCCCCTCAACAAAAACAGATGGATGTAACGTCACTGTCAACGGGCTGCACTGCGCACAGTGGGAAAAATCCAGATCTAGCGCGCAGAAAATAAAAGTAGATGTTTTACTGTATGTTTATCGATATTTTGGTTATAATAGATTTAGATGGACAATTTTAATTATTTTATGAAAAAATTTTGGATTTTTTTAATTTACCCACTAAGCGCCGATTTTTTTTAGAAAAAAAACTTAAATTTTTAGGTGAAAATTTGAAGCTTTTTCAACATTTTTTAATAAGCAACATTTTTTGTTATAACTAATAGTACTCCTAAAATAGGAGCTTCTTTTAAAAATTCCGAAACATTTGGAGGGTAAAAAGTGGGTTAAGGGCAAAAACTATTGTTATTATCCATGGTTATGAGATGTACTACGAGACAAACTTGATATTTTTGGATCTGAAGAAAATAGCAACCTATTGAAGAGATCCCTCATTGTTTCCTCACGACTCATTTTTCTGGTATACAGTTCCCTGTAGTTCTGAAAGTTCTTATTTCTGAATTCCATGGCTTCTTCAGACAAGATTCCTATGGGCAAAGCTGCACATTTAATTATATCAGCATGGAGCTGAATATTTTGTGTATGCGTGATGGCATATAGAAACTAGGATATAATTCTACGAAAAGAATAAATTTGTCCTCAGTAAGTTCTTTCAATGACTCAGAAAATTCCACATGATTGGAATGATGATTTCGATGTAGATGATTTCGATATAGCACTAAATACCTTGCCGTCGATCTTTGTTAAATGGAAGATGTGCTCCACCTCTATGTCTGGATCGCCTATTTATACCCTACACAACTATGTTGTCAGGGTATTATAGCTTTGTGCAGCCCCAAATGTTTGTAACGCCGCGAAATATTGGTCCTAGACCCACCTTTAAGTATACCGATCGTCATATCTCGACTAGCTGAGTCGATCTAGACATGTGTGTCCGTCCGTCCGTCCGTCCGTCCGTCCGTCTGTCCATTATAATTTGTAAACACGATACAGGCCACAGTTATGGACCAATCTTCACGAAATTTTGCATGTAGGATGGGTTCTGGCCAATGAAGACCCCTATTGTTTTTGGAAAAGATCGGTTAATATTTAGGGGATGAAATGGACCAAATACTAAATTTTTGTCGGTTTTTCTGGTCGCTCCAGAGGCCGCAATTATGGACCAAACACCGCGAATTTTTGCATGGAGAAGGGGATCGGGCCAGAGAATAAGCATGTGTGTTTTGATAAAGATCGGTCAATATTTAGCGGGTCAAATGGACCCTGACTTTTGTGTGAAAAATGACAAAATTTGTATTCTATGGCATATATATTTACTCCTGGAGGATGTAGACCCCAGGAGTTGATAGCATATCCAAGAGGAGTGGTTGGCCTTTAAATTGATACCAAATATAGTGATGTATCTACTCAGATGTGGGAGTTACAGTCAAATATTTACAGGTGCTTACGTATTCAGATATTATTTAGTAACCCATTACCACATTAGAGGGAGAAATATCGCGCTGATGGCTTTGAAATTGTTCATGAGGTTCCAGTTATGGTCAAGAACAACGCCTATAATTTTCGGTGATGATCAGATTAAAATTTTGGGATGAAATGGACGGAGAATATAATTTTTTGTGTGTTTTCGAGTAGAGTATAATCCAAAAATCACAACACAACCCACCGTGAAGGTAATCTGGACAAGTAATTAGAAGGACTGTACTGAATATTCGAAAATAGTAAGGAAGAGGTGTTGTTAACCTCTAATCGGACAAGAGGGGGCAAATATCACAAAATATTACTCAGACTCGGAATAAACATCCTCAGAAAGTTAGAGTTCGTGGTAGTTGTGTAGGGTATCGTATGGTCGGCCCCGTCCGACTATACTGCTCCGCTCACTGGTTTTTATATATGAATGTTACACCAATGATATTTTTCAGGGTTCTTAAGTAGGCCCTTTACCTGCGTTATTTGAGAAGACTCTTACAACCGAATTCGTTGTAATTTCAATTTTTATTTAGAAAGACATTTGGAATACATGTATATTCAGTGCATGAGTTTTAAATCAATGTTTAGAGCAGCTTACTTAAATACCCTCATTTTTATACTCACACCCATTACTCTTAGGACGGACATTTTGAATTTTTTTTCTTATCTGCTATGCTGTGATCTATTCCAAGTCATATTTGATCAATTATATGAACAAAATTCACAAATTTTTAATTTTATTTGAACAAAACCTTAAAAAAGCTTCCTACACCAAATTGACATTTTTTTTCAAAAAACTGCCATAAATCCGACAGTCGCAGGAAGTCACAGGAAAAAATTTAGTACCATGTTGTAGACAGACAAAAAAAAATAAGAACAAAATCAAATCTGAACTCGTCTGCACTCCATACGAAACCCCTATTTTAATTGAAGGAATTTAAAAAACGGACCTTACATATATTTAGTCCGAAACACCTAAATTAAAATAACTTATGGGTTATATAACTATTCCATTTAATTAAATACCAATACTATATATCAAAAATGGACAAAATTCTATAACCAGTGAACGGAGCAGTATAGTCGGACGGGGCCGACCATATGATACCCTACACAACTTCCACGAAAATCTAACTTTGTGTAGTTCTATATTCTGATCTTGGGTAATTGTGTGTTGTTATATTCGGATTTCAATTGTGGCCTATAGATCGGCTCGAAAAAAACCAAAAAAAAAAAAAAGTTTTCGGTCCACTTCTTCCCAATATTATTATTGACCATACCTGGTCCCTCATGGGAAATTTCAAAGCGATCAGCGCTATATTTTCGCCCTCTAGGGTGGTATTGGGTTGCTAAATATTATTTGAAGACGTAAGAACCTGAAAATTTTAAGTGTAACTCCCACATTCGAATACATACGACAATGTAATTGGTATCAATTTGATGGCCAACCACTCCTCTTAGATATATTGTCAACTTCTTGGGTCTATGTCAACCTCTTGGGTCTATATTCGCTATAGAATACAAATTTTGTAATTTTTCACACAAAAATCAGGGTCCATTTGACCCGCTAAATATTGACCTATTTGTATTCTTTGGCTCGAACCCCTTCTCAAAAATTGCGGCCTCTGGAGCTACCAGAAAAACCGACAAAAATAAAGTTTTTGGTCCATTTTATCCCCTAAATATTAACCGATCTTTTCCAAAAACAGAATGCACACGACCATCGCAATTTTATAGCTAAAAAATACCTTTTTTTTTAACATTGGAAAAATATCTATTTTAAATATCCCGTTATTCCGTTCTAATTTATTAATTAGGATTATTTTATACGCACTTATGTACACTCAACACTCTACTTTAAAACTGCTTTAATGTTTTAAAGTTTCCTTCAAGTTCTTTTTTTATTTTCTGAGCGCTAGGTCGGTATTTTTTCCCACTACCGTCAACCTTCGCGTATTGCTACTATGACTTGGGGTCGGTATTTCCCGATTTTTTTTTTGACATCGATATTCCCGGGAAAATATTTCTAAATATATCTATATCTATATATCTATATCTATCTATATATCTATATCTATCTATATATCTATATCTATAAATCTATATCTATCTTCTCTATATATAAAAATGAATTGGTGGTTATTTTATTTCCCTAATCGTTGCTTAGAATCTTTGAACTTATAAACTCAATACCGCATATATCCTATACTATACTAATAATGTGTATTGCAGAGAAAACTAATACACCACTCATTTGCTGCAATACAGGCATAACTCAAAAAACGTGATTTTCGAATTAATGACGATTGTTCGCTATAATAGACCTCATGTTGTGTAAAAAAATCATATGAATCTTTCTTACACATTCTAATTGAGAAGCTGTAGAACTTCCTCTGTCCTTTATGAAGTGTGAGTAAGTTGAAAACTTAAAACGCATTTTCTGCAAAATCGTTTTTTCGAGTTATGCCTGTCTTGCAGCAAATGAGCGATATGTGCGATGATATTTTCTGTGCAAAATTCTATCATAAAGTTCATATAAAAAAGTGAGGTTACCTATTCGTATTGAACCTGTGACTATAAAATTACAAATACCTCAATATGTCAGGAGATCTAATAACATGTAAAAATGTTGTTAAGATCGAACTGTTCATATCTTCTCATATGTTGGTACAATGTTACAACACTGTTACAAAACAATGGGGGATACCATTATATGGGGCTACACGGAAAATTTTACCACTATTGCTAATTTTTGGTAAAGAGGTTTTGATCATCCAAAATAAAAAATTACAACCACCAAAATGCCGAATATTTTGAGTACCGTTATATGAGAGCTACCTCAAAGAGTGGACCAATATAGATAACTTTAGTGCGATTCATTCTACCAACTAAGAACCAAATGCCAAATTACTGCCGATTAGATTTAAAAACGTGTCCAAATACCCGACAGAATCAAAAAATGTGGGGTACTATTGGATGGGGGATATTTGGAAGCTTGGGCGAATATTAAGGGATACCGTTATATGGGAGCTATCTGAATACTTGGGTCAATATTGATATTGTACTGAATTAGGTCCAGAATGATGTGTGCCAAGGTTCGTGAAAATCGGTTCAGATTTAGATATAGCTCCCATATATAGTATCGTCCGATTTAAGTTAATTGAAGCACCAAATTCCCTATATATCATTCGGTTTGCACGAAATTTGACATAGAGTACTGAATTAGGTCCAGAATGATTTTTGCTAAGTTTCGAGAAAATCAGTTCAGATTTAGATATAGCTCCCATATATAATTTTGTCCGAATTTATGTATATGTTGCACTAAAGTCCCTATATACCTTTCGATTTGCATGAAATTTGGCACATCGTATTGAATTAAGTTTAGAATGATGTGTGATATGTTTCATGAAAATCGGTCAGATATAGATATAGCTCATATATTTTCGTCCGATTTAAGGTAAATAGGGCTTCCAAGTCCCTATTTGCATGAAATTTGGCATAAAGTACTGAATTAGGTCAAGAATAACGTGTGCCAAGATTCGAGAAAATCGGGTTAGATTTATATATAGCCCCAAATATATATTTTCGTCCGATTTAAGGTAAATGGGCCTTCAAAGTCCTTATATATCTTTTGATTTGCACGAAATTTGGCATAGGGTACTGAATTGGGACCAGATTTTCTGCTCAATAATTATTCCTAATATTAAATTAGAAGCAATTCTGTTGAACATTTTCAATACCAAATATCTTATAAGAAGTAGAAATGTATGTTGGAGGGTATAAAAACAAACATAAAATTCCTAAAATTAGACATAAAAAATATTGCTAGGCAAGACAACGTTTGCCGGGCCAGCTACTTGTTATATAAATCAGTTTTAAAATGAGTATCTTCTATGGTCAAATATTGTCCCGTTGCAGTTGTTGTATTATCGGTGACAATAAATACGACGGATAAATCAGCGAATCCGTTCTGGTTATACTTTTAGTATCAAATTTTTAATTATATATATATGTATAAGTTTAGAAATATTTTTCCCGGGATATAGTATCAGGAAATCGCTAGAATATCGTCAAATAATATGTCAAAAAACCGGTAAATCCCGGGAATTTCTGTCCCTGGTAGCAGGCACAGTTCAGCCCTATGACAGTACGCGAAGTTTGGCGGAAGCAGGCGCAGTGCAGTCCGTTGACAGTGACGTTACTTCTATCTATTTTTGTCGGGGGGCTCGCTCGCTTTTCAACCCCCACTCTACAAGACAACAGTTACGTTCAACCCCACTCGGTCAAACAGCGATTACTACTCACTGGTAACCGAGAGATTGATTTTCAACCTCGCTCGATCAGACAGCGACTACGTCTCGGCTATTGCCACTTGTAACCGATGGCTCGATATTCAATCCCACTTGATTTGGCAGTAAACTACACAAACTGCTTCCACAGCCAAGGGCTCGTTGTGCAAACCCCCTAGACTCAGCAATCATCAACAGATGATTGCCCCGATTCTCATCAACAGACGACTGCCCCGGTTCTCGGGCTCAGCACTACAATGCCGGCGTATTTAGTTTTCATCGGAGTAATATCTTTTAGTGTTGACCTTTAATCGATGACTTTTGGGCGTTACATTCGTTTTGTTAAAGTTGATACAGATGCAGACCATGCTATATGTCATGTTGATCAGTTAAATGACGAAGCTGCAAATACCCCCAAGGGATTGGATTTGTACGAAGTCGAAAGAATGGAAGATTTTTCAAACCATCTTATGGCGATGCAAGCTTCCGATATATTGAAAGAAAGGAGCAACTATCAATATACATTAGATTTTTCGACAAGGCATCCAATAAACCGTAATAATAAACACAATAATCAGGTTGGGATTGGATCCAACAATTTTGAGAAGTTAAGGATATGACGCTTACATGTCAGACAATTAAAGTGGAATTCCCTTCTGCAGTATACATTCATTGCCCGCCTCACATTTTAAATAGAAGTTTAATTGCAGCTTCCAAGATGTGTCAAATTCCATGTACATTTTCTACAATTTTGACAATTTGCCCATTCTTTCGAAAATCTCCAAAAAGGTCTGCTCCTTTTTGTAGAATATGTCGAGAAGCAAATAAGTCTTTCAAACGACTACATTCATGTTGTGAAGTGCGACGGGTACAAATATTTAACGAGCCTATAGAAGTGATAATAGAATCGTTGTCAGAAAAAGTAGGGAAATGGTAAGATATAATTTGGATTTATTTCTAATGGATGGTAATGGATGTTAGATCAAACCATGTTTATTGCATACAGCTATAATGATAATCGTATCTCAACACGTGTACACATATAAGGTATTTCCACGACTATAACTACATTATTTGTCCTATATTTCGGCAAACTAATAGTCAATATGGCAAGCAGATTTGTGGAAAATGAAAAAATAGTTAAAACATTATATAATTTTATAAAAAAGATTTTCGAAATTGTAAGCAGGATGTTGAAACTGATGTGAATGTGTGGGTCACCGCGTGACGAAAATCTATTTCCAAATATAAATATACCGTTACTAATCTTAATAACGATACCGATAACCACAGCAGGAGCTGAAATAAAGTTTTCTACCCCACTTCGAGTAAAAAAGGCATCCGAGAAAATCCGAGTAAAGTCGGACGGGGACGTCTATATGATACACTTCACCACTATGTGTATATTAAACAGATACATCCTAACAGGCTTCGGATGTTTCAAGGGCCATTAATAGAGATACGTAATTTGGGTAAATACCCATATGTATGTATTTATTTGGCTATTGAGTATCGGTTATTCAACATCTTAAATACCCGACTATTTACCCAAATCTTGGGCAAAACTGCCAAAGCAATTTGTGTAGGCTGCCAAAATTGTTGTTCACATGTTTTTAATATCAAAACGAATGGGGACTTTGGGCCCACGGCAAAATTTCTTATTATTGTTGATATAATTTATATTACAAAAATGTTTTTTAACAATGACATGCGTCAAAATGTTAAAATGAAATTAAGGTCAATTACACAGATGGAACTGCTGAGTATAATGAAAGTGACAATTATTGGACATTTGCAGATACTCAATAACAAATACGCATCTAAAATTTATAAATACGATTTTTTCCGAAACTTAAGAGTTATTGTCGATAGTATAAAAAATAGCCCATAATCTCCTCCTAACGGACAAGTGGTTGTGGCAGAACCACAATGTTTTGTATAAGGTGTTGATCATTTCTATGCGTTGTGAGATGAGCAATACATTTTCGCTAATGTCAGATTTTCAGTTGAAAGAAACCTAGTTTGACAGATGTCGAGTTCTAGTCCCACACTTTCGAAACCACGAAATGATTAACCCTTTACTTCCGAATGAGGTATAGAATGACACGTGTCCTGATTTCTTTCCTAATGTTGTGTCGATATTTTATATTCAGCCCCATCCCACCTTGGCCCTCTCCTTACTGGTGCATTATGAGAATTCATAATACGATATAACATTCGCTTCGATTAGAAACTAGGCCCGTGTGCATTGACTTTTTAGTATACCACAGACAGAGCTGAGGAGTAATGAACGAATGTTAGTTTTTGAAAAAGAAAATAACAGTTTATTGAAGTAAATATCGGATATAATATTGATTACATTTGAATTGTTGTATATATAAAGAAAGAATAAAATACAAAGAAAAATTTAAAAAAATGTGCTTTAATCACACACAGCACAACCTTTTAGAGACCTGCGTTTATTACGCGTCCGTTTTTTGGTTTTAACGGACGTACATTTGTATAAATCGGTAGGTGATTTTCATCCTGCAAAGGTAGGAATAACTCATACTCCAATCTACTAATATGTTTTGGATTTTTCAAAAGAATAATATCGGCATCCGAGCATGGTGGTGTTGTCAAGGAACCCCTATATTTAAAGTACGCATGGCTAGAATCGGGTGACAATAGATCCAAAATGAAATCCAAGAGTGGAACGTCAACAGCATATGCATAAGTGTCAAAGCCCACAATTGCTTCGACTGCCGACACGAGTGCTGTCAATAACGATGCATCGATGGAGTCGTCTATAATGCATAAAACACTAATAATTAACAGCCCATCAGGATGATTGCTGGCCTCATCGAAGTTCAAATAGTTTTCGTTGATGAACACATAATGGAATTCACCATCATAGTGGTGGCCATTAATGAAGTTCTCCGATGATGGAGCGCCATTAAAACGCCAATGGAAGCGGAAATGGTCGAATTTATATCGTGGGCCACTTCCAATGCGCACTGCGGGCCTAGACAGTGGTCCCACCAAATGGCCAGTTACATAACGGCCATTATTGTGGAGTTCTATTAGATATAGTAGTGCGGTATTTTCAAACACCAATGCGTCGAATACAACTGTCACCACCTGCAAATGAAAAAAAACCAAAACAAAACATATTCATATACATATCTAAGGATATTTGTCTTGAAGGAGTCATGTACATACCTCATCTACAACTACATCAATCGGCGATTGGTAAAGTCCTCCACACTTGGGATAAGTAGTGGACCAGAGGTTCTCCAAAG
>NW_026873471.1:0-14433 GCF_032173495.1 Musca vetustissima
AGGCCTTAAATTATAAAATAAACAGTAAGGAAAGTAGTAAAGTCGGACTGGGCCGACTATATGATACCCTTTACCATATTGGGTATATTCTACATATGTATCGTAACAGATTTTTCAGAGACTTTTGTGTACCATTTACATAAAATCGGGTGAAACTATATATTGGAGCTACCTTTAAATCAGAACCGATTTTCTCGAAACTTAGTACACATCATTCTAGACTTAATTAAGTACGCTATGCCAAAATCCATGCAAAAGGAACGATTTTCAGGGACTTTGGTGCACCATTGACCTAAAATCGGGCGAAACTATATATGTGAGCTATATCTAAATCTGATCCAATTTTAATGAAACTCAGCAGACATCATTCTAGACTCAATTCAGTACGCTATGAAAAAATTCATGCACATCGAAAGATTTGCGGGGACTTTGGAGCAAGATTTACCTAAAATCGGGCGAAACTATATATGGGAGCTATATCTAAATCTGAACCTATTTTTCCCAAATTTAATAGGGTTCGTCCTTGGACCAAATAGATGAGCTGTACCGAATTTCATCCAATTCGAATCATAAATGCGACCTGTACTTTGTTTACAATTTAACATCTACAGACGGACGGACGGACATGCATAAATCGACTCAGAAAGTGATTCTATGCATATTCTCAAAAGGAACCATGTGTCTATCTCGTTTCCTTTTGCCTGTTACAAACATATGCAGAAAGACATAATACCCTGTACCACAGTGTGGTGAAGGGTATAAACAATGGACTATATCAAAAATGTTCCTATATGAATAAGAGACTATAAGCGAATTACACTGTATTTCATATGTTTGTCTACCTTCATGTAATGTCCGAGCAAGTCCTTTCATACAAAAATGATTAAAAAATTTTAATTTTATTCAATGTTTGGTTTTGTTTATACTAAAATAGAATATTCAAACCTTTTCACAAAACAATTACCATTATATACGTTAGTAGGTAGGATAGTTTTTAAATCTCACTCTAAAGTGGTCTAGAGTGCACGAAATTGGATGATATTCAGTTATATGGAATAAGAAATAGAGAACTGTGAGGGAAATTTATTTTAATACGATTTTCCAATTACATACATTTTCGCATGTTCGTAGAAATTATATCAAAATGTATAATCTAATATCAGTTTTTCAATTTTCATTACTGTCTAAAAAATTTGGCAATGAATGGAGACGTATAATTAATATATTTTTAATTAAAATATTACTCATTCATATCGTATAAATTTTCTTTGAACTGTGGCGTATGAATGATTTCGTTTTTACAATCTTTATCACATCATGGTTCAGAGTACTGTATAACGGTACGTTTGTCATATTTTGCATTTAGATCTAGACCTATATCACCAATGGCTCGTAATATTGCCAAAGACATCATATACCTACATTATATATATTGTACATACATACATTATATATACTGTATATTCCGATTTACAATAAGCTATAAAAATATGTCCTCATATATTAAGGTGTCCGTGCCTCAGAGTGCCTGAGGTTATTTTCGTAACGTCAAAAGGAAGTTATTTTTATGAATTACTATGTATTCTAGACTAAATCTGGTATGCAGTGCAATATTTTATTACAATCGCACAAACTTGAATCCAATGGGAGCTATATGAAATATAAACCCGAGGAACGGCGGATCCGAATGTGAAAGTATGTAGGTGCACTTAGTGTGTAGCTATTCTCTATTAACAACCTCCACCATTAAATTTAATTAGATTCCTCTGATAAACTCCAAAGAAGTCTCCTTCTCTCCCTTTCCCCTGCAAAATAAACGCAATTGGACCATAAAGTTGGCAATTGGCAACATTTTCACTTATACGCAAAAAATTTATAGCATTCTATTGCTATGAGAACGAGAAAAAGAAGCCAAAGACAAAGAACATTTCAAATGTTTAATTAATTGCATTATAATAATTATTTATTTTATTTTTAATAACTCAAAATTCAGTAACGATGCTGCTGCTACTAATGTTACTGTTTTTGAACACACCATTGCACAACAACAAACAAGAGAAGCAAAAGTAAGGATTTGCTGAAAGTTACAGCAATAAAAACCGTTTTTAAATTGGAAGAAATGTTATTTTCTATAGCTTCTCTGACACGGATCCTACGACGATACAAACAACGACATCCAGTGAAACGGCTAACTAACCACAACAATTTAAACCACAAATAAAAACAAGTAAAAGTTGGATAATGTACTAACTTTGTTTTATTTTAAAAAGGACAGTCTCCGTAAGCTTTATTTCCGATATTCCAGTTAACTCAACTCTTGAACGAATACCAAATAGCAGCCACCAACAAACTGATGGGGTTTATATCATCAACCAGGCCAAAAAAGCCGTTGGCTTTATAAAAATTCGATAAAAATTCGCGATAATTATGTATGTTGTTAGCGGGAAAGCAATGATGTGTTTGTGTTAGACTAATAGCTTAAAAAGTTCACAAATTAATTAACAAAACTCAAACATCGTGACACTATTTAGCACTTACTCATAAATGTAAACTAAATGATTTCAATGCCAATACAACTGTGTGCAGTAGGTCGACTATATGATACCCTGCACCAATTTAGGTACATACAAGATATGCTAATATATACAATATCCTGTAGATAGAACAATGTTGTCTCAATCAGACAAATATTGGGAGTTTGGTGCTCCATTCTGATAAAATCGGGCGAAACTATATATTTGAGTTATATGTCAATCTGAACCGATTTCAAAAAACCTTCGCATACATTAGGCTGAACCTAATAAAATAATCTGTGCAAAATTTTGTCTCAATCGGACACTTATTCGGAGTTTGGTGCATCATTCACATAAAACCGGACGGAACTATATATGGGGCTTTATCTTAACTTTAACCGCTTTCAACAAAATTTCGCATATATTAGTCTGGACGTAGTACAATACACTGTGGAAAATTTTGTCCCAGTCGAACGAATATTGGGAGTTTGGTGTAGCATTCTCATATAATCGGAACCGATTGGAAAAACTTGGCACACGTCGGCATATCCTATCTTCAGTACGTTTGTGCCAATCGACTTAGCTTTGGGTCTTCGGTGCACCATTTACTGAACATTGGACGAAACTATATATGGTACCTATATCTAAATCTGAACCGATTTGCTCCAATTTCAATAGAGTTCCTCCTTGGACCAAATAAGTGTCCTGTGCAAATTTTATCCAATTTGGACCATAAATGCGACCTGTAAATTGTTTACAATTTAACATGGACAGACGGACATGCATAAATCGAATTCAACAATTTCGAATTCGGTGCGTACCAAATTTTCGTGTTGGGAAACTTTTAAATGCATAATTTGTCATATTTATGTTGACACTGGTATTACGTTTGAATCAAATCAGCTGGGGTTCGCGGTGACAGTTTATAATTGTAACATGTAACTTCGCTTGAAAATGTACCTAGTATCTACAAAAATCTGAAATGGCAAATTAGATTATCGGCTTAAAATACGTGTAGGAAATGCAATGAAGGCGCATGTTTTGATATGGTCTCGATTGTCGGTGTTTGGTTTCATGAGGGGTGAAACACAATTATTGGCACTGTCCTCATCTAGCTGTCTCGGTTTATTGTCGATATCTTGAATATTTTACATTTGTGAATTTCAAAGATTTATACTGCATTTTCCAATTGAAGAGGCCGTAATATAGCATTTCGAGATTTGATTGGTAAGAAATTACCATATTTTGGCATTAGTCCTATACAAAAACGCCTTCCTCAGAATTGGTTTTACTACAAAGGTCGCATTTAAAGGTTTTTAAAGTTGAAGCATTCTTCGACAGGAGTTGGTTTTTCTATAATGGAATTCAAAAGAAGATTTATTCAATAAAGAGAATCCCCCCCCCCCCATTCAAGATTTTAATTTCTTAAGATTTTCAATGGGCTGGTAAATCAATACCAATGATTGTTAAGGTTTGTAACTTTGCACATATACAATTGAAGATTGAAAAGAGAAGAAAAATAATGTACAAAAAAATGTTGTTGTTGCCTTGTTGTTGTTTTTTGTAATTAAAGAGAAGTCCTTATTATTGATGACGGGCATGATAACTCCTCAGTGGAACATCGGAATCCGACGGTGTTAGAAAGAGCACATGTCTGGCTCACGTATGAACTAGAATTACTGACATCGCTCAAAAATTTACCAAATGGCGGAACGTTGAAAAAATGTTTTTGAAAAATCGTGGATTTTTGACCAAAAACCAAGTTAAAAAATTAGGAAGATCTTCGCCGATTGGCTTTATCCTAGTTCATACGATAGCTATACACTCACAGAGAAACGTCCAAAAATTTGGAATTGATTGGGTTTTTAGTGAGGTATGGTGCCCGCCATTCGCAAAAACAATCCAAAGCCGTCAAGTTCAAGTTCACTATATGACATGACGGCTGTAGCAACAACCAGTAAGGAAAGTAGTAAAGTCGGACGGGGCCGACTATATGATACCCTTCACCACTATGGGTATATTAAACAGGACTATTAAGATGAAATTGGATGAAATAAAATATGTGATATTTATCTAAATGTGAATCTACCTAAATCTATCCATAAAGTATGTAAATCGACTTCAAACAAATATAAATAGGTCATCCGTTGGGCTATGTCTGTACTTCTACAAAACGCAACTACGTAATTCTATGCTCAATTTTGTAAGTTGTACAAAATTTGATTTCAATCTGACTAACATGAGGAGTTTGATGCCCAATTTACTTGAAATCGGGCGAAAATATATATGGAAGCTCTATCGAAATATTAGGCGATTTCAAACAAACTTGTCACAGGTTAGGTTATACTAATTTCAGAAAGTTTTGTTCCTATCAGCCTATTGGTTCCTTGGTGCATCAATTACTTAAAATCAATCTATAATAAAAGGAAGCTCTATCTAAATCTGGACCGATTTTCACGAAACAAGACAGACATCACTCTAGGCTCAATTCAGTACGTTATGCCAAATTTCGTGCAAATCGAAGGATATATAGGGACGGACCGATTTTCTCGGAACTTGGAAGACATCACTCTACGCTTAATTCAGAACGATTTCGTGCAAATCGAAAGATATATAGGGACTTTGGGGCACCATTTAAATGAAATCGGACGAAACTATATATGGGAGGTATATCTAAATCTGAACCGATTTTATCAAAACTTTGCAGACATTACTCTAGGCTCAATTCAGTACGTTATGCCAAATTTCGTGCAAATCGAAAGATATATAGGGACTTTGGGGCACCATTTAAATGAAATCGGACGAAACTATATATGGGAGGTATATCTAAATCTGAACCGATTTTATCAAAACTTGGCAGACATCATTCTAGGCTCAATTCAGTACGTTATGCCAAATTTCGTGCAAATCGAAAGATATATAGGGACTTTGGCGCACCATTTACATGAAATCGGACGAAAGTATATATGGGAGCTATATAGAAATCTGGACCGATTTTCTTGAAACTTGGCAGACATCACTCTAGGCTCACTTCAGTACGTTATGCCAAATTTCGTGCAAATCGAAGGATATATAGGGACTTTGGTGCACCATTTACCTAAAATCGGGAGAAACTATATATGGAAGCTATATCTAAATCACGACCGATTTTCACGAAACTTGGCAGACATCATTCTAGGCTCAATTCAGTACGTTATGCCAAATTTCGTGCAAATCGAAAGATATATAGGGACTTTGGGGCACCATTTACATGAAATCGGACGAAACTATATATGGGAGCTATATCTAAATCTGAACCGATTTTCTCGAAACTTGGCAGACATCACTCTAGGCTTAATTCATTACGTTATGCCAAATTTCGTGCAAATCGAAAGATATATAGGGACTTTGGGGCACAATTTACATGAAATCGGACGAAACTATATATGGGAGCTATATCTAAATCTGAACCGATTTTCTCGAAACTTGGCAGACATCACTCTAGGCTTAATTCATTACGTTATGCCAAATTTCGTGCAAATCGAATGATATATAGGGACTTTGGTGCACCATTTACATGAAATCGGACGAAACTATATATGGGAGCTATATCTAAATCTGGACCGATTTTCACGAAACTTGGCAGACATCATTCTAGACCTAAATGATTAGGCTGTACCAAGTTAAATCGGTTAAATATATATATGGGAGCTATATCTAAATCTGAACCACGGACGGACATGCATAAATCGACTCAGAAAGTGATTCTATGCATATTCTCAAAAGGAACCATGGGTCTATCTCGATTATTTTTGCCTGTTACAAACATATGCACAAAGACATAATACCCTTACCACAGTGTGGTGAAGGGTATAAAAACCTCACGATAGTCCAATTTTTTAATGAGTTACCGAGCTATCTTTGAATGGGTACAAATGTACCACGGTTATTGATCTACGTATACTTTTTTGGTTATTGACCGTAGGGTTAAACAGATTTCACAAAATTTTGTAAACATTTTCTTCTGAAAATGATTCATCAGACTTAATTTTTTAATACGAAATAGTTTTTTGTATATATTCTTTTAATATCAACGACATATAATTTAAGATACAAGATGTGCTAATTATCTATGCCACATTTCGTGCAAATCGAATGATATATAGGGACTTTGGTGCACCAGTTACTTTATATCGGACGAAACTGTATTTGGGAGCTATATCAAAATCTAAACTGATTTCCTCGAAACTTGGCACACATCATTCTGGACCCAATTCAGTACTCTGTGCCAAATTTCGTGCAAATCGAAAAATATATAGTGACTTAGGTGCCCCATTTACCTTAAATCGGACGAAAATTTATATGGGAGCTATATCTAAATCTGAACCGATTTTTCCCAATTTCAATAGGGTTCGTCCTTGGCCCAAATAGGATCATAAATGCGACCTGTACTTTGTTTACAATTTAACATCTAAAGACGGACGGACGGACATGCATAACCATGTGTCTTTGCCTCTTACAAACATATGCACAAAGACATAATACCCTGTACCACAGTGTGGCGAAGGGTATAAACAATGGATAGAGATGGGCAGTGGGTAAATACCCGGTAAATTGGGTAAATACCCGGTAAATGGGGTAAATACCCATTTGCGGGTGTTTATTTGGGTATTTACTGACTCGGTAATACAACATCTTACACCCTATTTCCGGGTTTCTGTTATCAAATCGATTTACGATACTTTAAAGACGTGGGTAAATACTTGGGTAAATACCTGAGTTTTTACCCAAAAATTGGGTATAAACTCATTAACTGCCGAACCACTTGACATAGGCTGCCAAAATTTTGCACACATATTTGTAATGTCAAAGCAAATATAGAAATCCAACATGGGGTCCGTGGGTCCAAGTTTTGATATAGCCCCCATATAACAGTATCTCCCGATTTAAGGTATTTTTTGTCTATTAGACACATTTTACAACCAAATTGGCTGTAATTTGGCACAGAGTGTTCTTTTTGAGTACAAAATGTCCATGCAATTGGATTTCATTTTGGATTTCTATATTTGCTTTGACATTAGAAACATGTGTGCAAAATTTTGGACGCCTATGTCAAGTGGTTCGGCAGTTAATGAGTTTATACCCAATTTTTGGGTAAAAACTCGGGTATTTACCCAAGTATTTACCCACGTCTTTAAAGTATCGTAAAAATATCCATTCTAAATCGATTTGATAACAGAAACCCGGAAATAGGGTGTAAGATGTTGTATTACCGAGTCAATATAGTAAATACCCAAATAAATACCCGCAAATGGGTATTTACCCGGTATTTACCCACCCCTTGGGTATTTACCCGGTAAATACCCGGTAAATACCATCTTAGAATGGACTATATCAAAAATGTTCCTATATGAATAAGAGACTATAAACGAATTCCACTGTATTTCATATATTTGTCTACCAAACAACAACTTTTTGTTTGTTCTTTTTATACCCTACACCATAGTATGGAGGGTATGGTATATTAATTTTGTTTTTCCGTTTGTATCGAAATTACCATTTCCGACCCTATAAAGTATATATTCTTGATCAGCGTAAAAGTCTATGACGATATGTCCGTCTGTCTGTTGTAATCACTCTAGCGCCTAAACGAATTGAGATAGATCGCCAAAATTTTGCATAGATTCTTTTGTCTGCAGGCAGGGCAATGTCTCCACAAATAATTATAAATATAGATCGACTTTTTCTGGTAGCCCCCATATAACGGTACCTCCTAATATTCAGTATTTTGGGGGTTTTGATCGTATTTTTCGGTCGAATTAGCTGTAATTTAGTATTTTGAGTTCTTAATAGGTATTAAATCTCTCCACAAAAAATTATGAATATAGGTCTATTTTTCGGATAGCCCCCATATAGGGGTACCCCCCAATTTTTGGTATTTCGGGGTTCTTGAACGCGTTTTTCAACCGAATTTGTTGCAAATTGGTATTTTGTAGCCGTATATGGTACCAAATCTCCCTACCAAAAATTATTAATATTCGCCCCCTTTTTGGGGTAGTCCCCATATAACCCCCTTTTTATATTAATGTAGTTATCTAAATTGTTCCGCGTTTTGGGTTTGGTTCTAAGACTCTGTTGCAATCATATAACTTACGGAGGATATTGAGATAAAAAACTAGAACGTAAGGTTCGATAATGATCTATATATGAACTATAACACGCATTTAAACCTAGCCCCTCTGTGGGAGGTACCAGATGGAGTGGACCGATATTCCCCATCTTCGAACTTGAACTAAGTTTGGAAGAAATAATAAGATAAAGTTTGGATGAGATCAAAAATTTTTGAAACAAATTTGGTCCAAAGAAACGTGGAGTCTAGAACCAATATTTCGATGAGGCTCATTTTCACCGTGTCAAAGTGTATACACCCTCATTAGCCATAAGGCTAAAAGCCTGTTTTTGTAAAATTCTAAACGAACGAATTCGAGTGACTTACGACCAAACCTTTGTTTATGTAAACAAATATTTTTTGATTCAAAACAAAAATAAATGACATATTTTTCAAAACCAAGGAGTTTGGTCGTAAGTCACTCGAATACGTTCGTTTAGAATTTTACAAAAACAGGCTGTAAGGGTATCATTATCCATTAAAAATTTCTGAAATTTGTATCATGGTTTACATAATCGGTTTGTTGAAATGTCGGTATGAGTCAACTTTTTGGTTTTTTCCCTATATTTTCATTTCAAGTACCTGTCAGTATATCTATGGTGGAGGGTATCCAAAGTTCGGCCCGGCCGAACTTAACGCTTTTTCACTTGTTTTTTTTTTAAGACCACAAGCAAAAATAGAAAACTAAACATGCACACATACATACATATACTACGGATTAGCACAACCAATTATATACACACAAACATGTTCATACAAGCTGTGGAAAAAATATTAGAACCAATCTATTGCCAATCATCAATGATGACGTTTAACAAGAATTGTACGTCAACAACAAAATAGACAATGAAAGAGGAAATGGAAGGATGTAGAAAAATCTATACAATAGTTGTTGTTGTGAAGTTATTCGAATAAACTGCGTAGTAGAAATTTACGTTACAATTCTTAAATTAACGGAATTCATCTAAATTAACTTAAATCTAAAGTTATATTCGTAACAGTATTTTATACTAAATACAATGCCCGCTGCCAAACTTAGTGTATAATGAATACTATATAAATTGTTCATCGAAGGGTCGATAAACAATTTATATAATATCGGACGAAAATATAAACGGGATATATCTAAATCTGAAATCTTATTATTATTAGTTACGAAGATTGCCCTTTACCATTAAATTTAATTAGATTCCTTAAATAACCTCCAAAGAACACTCCTTCTCTCCCTTTCCCCTGCAAAATAAAAACAATTGAACCATAAAGTTGGCAATTGGCAACATTTTCACTTACACACAAAAAATGCATAGCATTCTATTGCTATGAGAACGAGAAGAAGGAGCCAAAGACAAAGAACATTTCAAATGTTTAATTAATTTCATTATTATAATTGCTTGGTAACAACAAAAGACTAACTCAAGCCGTAACATTCTAATAACTCAATGTTTTGTGAGGCTGCTTCAATGCTGGTGTTACTGTTTGTGCACACCATTGCACAACAACAACAAATATGTAAAGCAAAAGTGAGGATTTGCAGAAAGTGACAGCCATACAAGCCGTTATTAAATTGGCAAAAAATTCTCTTCCATAGCTTCTCTGACACGGATCCTACGACGATACCCATAACGACGTCCAGCAAACGGCAAACTAACCACAACAAATTAAACCACAAATAAAAACAAGTAAAAGTTGGGAAATGTACTAACTAACACAGTTTTGTTTTTACTTTTAAAAAAGACAGTAGCCGTAAGCTTCATTTCCGATATTCCAGTAAACTCAACTCTTGGCCCAATGCCAAGCGAGAAAGGAACCAAATGACAGCCACCAACAAAATTATGGGGTCTATATCATCAACCAGACCAAAAAAAAGCCGTTGGCTTTATAAAAATTTCTCTTCGCGATAATTATGTATGTTATTGGCCGGAAGCCATGATGTGTTTATGTTAGACGAATAGCTTGGAAAGTTCACAAATTAATTAACAAAATACAAACATCGTGACACTATTTAGCACTTAGTCGTAAATGTAAACTAAATTTCTTCAATGCCACGCCAACTGTGTGCAGGGAATAATGGCTAGGCATATGTATAACCAGTAAGGAAAGTAGTAAAGTCGGACTGGGCCGACTTTACTGGATATATTCTACATATGTATCCGAAAAGACGTCGCCTTTCTGACGGAATTTTGACATGAAATTGAACGAACTTAAATATGTGATTTTTATATCTTTCTGGAACCTATGCTAATTTCATTTCATTTGGCAAGTTTAGAGTCGTTTGGGCACTGTTTAAATCGATTTAAAGCAAACTTGAAACACGCTATTCGGTATGCTGCACTGTTTAAAATTTAATCTCAATCAGACACCTATTGATTATTTGGTGTACAATTAACATAAATAAGTCGAAATTATATATGGAAGCTACGATATATCTAAATCTGAACCGATTTTCACGAAACTTAGCACATGTCATTCTAGACTTAATTCAATACGCTATCCAAAAATTCGTGCAAATCAAATGATTTTCAGGCACTTTGGTGCATCATTTACATTAAATCGGGCGAAGCTATGTATGGAAGCTATATCTAAACCTGAACCGATTTTCAAATTCAATAGGGTTCGTCTTTGGGCCAAATAAGTGATATGTGCCAAATTTCATCCAAATCGGATAATAAATGCGACCTGTACTTTGTTAACAAATATACATGGACGGACATTCATAAATCGACTCAGGAAGTGATTCTATGCATATTCTCATAAGGAACCATGGGTCTATCTCGATTACACTGTGCTACAAAATAACAAAAATTTTTTTTCAGGGGTTCTAATGTACCAATTCTGTTTATTTGGAGTCTCTGGACAACGAAAATACCTTTGGTTTTTCTGGGTCACTTCGAAAATTTATTTTATAACGGTAAATATAAAAAAACGTGGTTTCCTGGATTTTCTATTTAAAACTCGAATAACTTATTTACTTTTTAACAGATTTATATTATTATTTTTTTTCTTTCGAAGAGTACATTTTTTCCTTTCAAACAAGATATATACTTGGTAAATCGGTTGAGGATTGGCTGAGTTACAGCGGTTGAAATGTGAAAAAATACGTATAAAATGACAAAATTTACTTTTCTTCGGGCTGTACGATGACATTATGGCATCAAGCCATATAAGTTTTATTGTATTACGGGGAAGAAAATTAAATTAGCTTTCGAAGATGATAAAAATCAGAAAAATCGGTTAAAAAATGGATGACTTATACACATTTTTGTATTGATTCTATGCATATTCTCTAAAGGAAATATGGGTCTGTATCTTTTCCTGTTATAAACCGTTATGTTTGCAACAGGCAAAAGGAAACGAGATAGACCCATAGTTCCTTTAGAGAATATGCATAGAATCATCCATTTTTAACCGATTTTTCTGATTTTTATCATCTTCGAAAGCTAATTTAATTTTCTTCCCCGTAATACAATAAAACTTACATGGCTTGATGCCATAATTTCATCGTACAGCCCGAAGAAAGGTAAATTTTGTCATTTTATACGTATTTTTTCACATTTCAACCGTTGTAACTCAGCCAATCCTCAACCGATTTACCAAGTATATATCTTGTTTGAAAGGAAAAATTGTACTCTTCGAAAGAAGAAAAAATAATATATATCTGTTAAAAAGTAAATAAGTTATTCGAGTTTAAATTGAAAATCCATCAAACCACGTTTTTCTCTATATTTACCGTTATAAAATAAATTTTCGAAGTGACCCAGAAAAACCAAAGGTATTTTCGTGGTCCAGGGACTCCAACTAAACATATTTGGTACATTAGAACCATTGAAAAATTTTCGTGTCGCACAGTGTTATTTTTGCCTGTTACAAACATATGCACAAATACATAATACCCTGTACCACAGTGTGGTGAAGGGTATAAAAATTGGTATTGCAGTCATCAATGTTGTTTTATTTGCAGTAAATATATTAGGTGGAGTTATATCCTCATATCGAGAATTTGCATAAAAGGAAATTTAATTAAATATGGTTGTTCAACTTACCTTTCGATAAATGATTTCTGAAATGAAAGAAAATGATACTCTTTTAATAAGTTATGAAAAATTAATAAATATATGGTAAGGAGAAGAGAAACACTTAATAGGACTTTTTTCAAAAGTATATAGATGACCTCAATGGGGTTTCTTTACTTTTTAAACTTTTATAAAAGACCTTAACGGAAGGAGCTCTTCTTTTATATATACTTTAAAAATAGATTCACTTCTATTGAGTACCTCAATCAAGTATCATATTCCATTGAAGACCTCAACTAGAGACCTTCTCCTAAGTATATGCAATATCAAAGATCCAATTCTAATGAGCTGTTGAAAGACCATTTTATATTGAGGACCTTATCAAACAACTTTTTTCTATGCATACATCAACAAAAGGTCTATTCTCACCGAAGACGCCAAAAAGATATATTTCTATAAGATAAATCAACAAGTGATTTTCATTAATTGATGATCGCATCAAAAACGACAATATTTCAACATGCCTTCGTATACATTAGTCTGAACCTAATAAAGAAGTCTGTGCAAATTTTTGTCTCAATGCGGAGTTTGGTGCATCATTCACATAAAATCGGACGAAACTATATGTGGGGGCTTAATTTTAATCCTAACCAATTTCAACAAAAATTTGCATACATTAGTCTGTACCTAATACAATACTCTGTGCAAAAATTTGTTTCAATCGGACAAATATTGGGAGTTTGGTGCATCATCCAAATAAAATCAGAGGAAACAATAAATGTTAGCTATATCTAAATCTGTGCAAAAACTACATGTGGGAACTATATCTAAATCTGAACCGATTGGAACAAAACAGGCTATCCTAACTTCAGTACGTGGTAAAAAATGTTGTGCCAATCGGCTTAACTTTGAGTCTTCGGTGACTGAAAATTGGACGAAACTATATATGGTAGCTATATCTTAATCTGAACCGATTTTCTCCAATTTCAATAGGGTTCGTCCTTGGCCAAATAAGTGACCTGTGCCAAATCGTACACATGGACAGACGGTCAGACATGACTTGTGTCTATCTCGCTTATTTTGCCTGTTACAAACATATTGACAAAGACATAATACCCTGTACCACAATGTGGTCAAGGGTATAAAAACATGAATGAAAATCTATCATATTTTAATTCATATCGCTTCCACATATTTCTTCTAATACTTCTCTAATTAAGTCATTTACTTACTGCTTAAAAACTTTCCAGCAGGCAGATTGAATAAGTTTAATACAGGAGCACATTAAATAAAAAACAATTTCGAATTCGATGCGTACCTAACTTTCGTGTTGGATAATTTTTAAAAACATAATTTGTAATATTTATTTTGATTCTCGTATTTCGATGAATCAAATCAGGTGGGGTTTGCTGCTACGTTGTATTATTGTACCATGTAACTTCGCTTGGAAATGTACATAGTACCTACAAAAATCTGAAATGGCAAATTATATTATCGGCTGAAAAAACGTGTAGCAACTTCAACTCTATAACCCCAATAATTGCCAAAATTCTTTGATTCGAGGGCATTAATATGGGAGCTACAAAAGGAGATGGAACTATTATGGGTATAAATTTTTTGCCAACTTAAATCTCGGACGGCTAAATTGTAGCAACTTCGCTTGGAAAATCCACCAAGTACAGTAGAATCCAAAATGCCAATAACACTAAAAATTTAAATTACATCCGCCAAGAACCATGTGCGAAGTTAGTCACTTTAATTA
>NW_026873472.1:0-145502 GCF_032173495.1 Musca vetustissima
TTCGTTGTTACCTACTGGCCACACATATTGTTGGAAACACCAAGGCTTTATTGTAAGCCAGCGTACATATAGTTGTACATCAAGGTAATATCGTTTACCAACAATAAATATCGGCATTGGTCGAACCTTTTAATAATAAATATCGTGTTTTATTTTCTATTTCTATATTTGCTCACGAGTACGTATTGGGCGTACTGACTCAATTGGAGAATCTGTTGCACTGTACCTGCCAACCACCCAAGTCCCTATAGTGCGGACTTAACATTTGGTCCAATCGAACCGGATATTCCAGCGGACTACATCTGGAATTTTATACAGTCCACCTAAATTAATTAATACTGGTACGTATAGTGCAAGTGAGCAAAAACAATAATAATAAAGTGTTTCGTTTGTTTGTGTGGCCGTCGTTACAACGCGTCACGGATTCCCTCCTTTTGTTGACGATCGGTCAAAGTCCATTCGCGGACAGGCATACGGGAATATTTGTACCAAAACAAAAAGTGATAATTCTTCTTTACATTTGGTTACTTTTTGTTTTTCTCTAAATTCGTAGAGAAAATATCGTTTACTTTCTTTAATTTGTTCTTGTAAAATTCGTTGAAGAACTTCGCTTTTATTCCATTTCTATTGATCTTTTATTTTGCATATCATCTACTGCAAAAATACACAAAAATATATTCATATATACGCGTGTGACATACGTACGTTTACAGCCTATTCGTGGCTACCTATTTGTTGATTAACACACGCACGTATAGTTACATACTCCAGCATCGTCGCTTTGTTGTTCTGGCTAGTTGGTCAGCCAGTCGCTTGCATGCGATACATATTACATTTTCGCATATTCCCTTTTCTGTTGTGTCCGTTTTATTACACGGGC
Source organism: Musca vetustissima (assembly GCF_032173495.1). Lineage (NCBI taxonomy): Eukaryota > Metazoa > Arthropoda > Insecta > Diptera > Muscidae > Musca > Musca vetustissima. The sequence continues at coordinate 881 of NW_026873472.1, forward strand.
TCCGGCCAGTGTATTATTACACAGTCCCCGGCTGGTATATTAGGACGGTGACACATAATATTATATTTTATGGTAAATATAATATTTGTGTCAGGGAATAATATTTACATAATTTTGGACATTTTAAAATCCAGTGCACCCTATAATCGGTCACTTGGACTTTTCTATTGTTTAGGGTGCATATTTAGCATATTGTTGCTTATTTTTAATTTTTAAAATTTATTGAATTTAAATACATTTTATTGTGCATATAGTTGCATATTATTTATTTGTTTGATTTCTAATATTTGTTTGAATTTTAAAAGTGTCCTACAATCGGTCGTTTGTACTTTTCCATTGTGGAGGGTGCATATTTAGCATATCGTTGCTTATATTAATTTTTTTGGATTTTAAATATTTATTCTGCATTTCGTTGCAAACTAAAAGCATTTGTTGATTTTTTAATTTTTATTTAATATTGTGAATATTTTGTGCCCTACAATTGGTCGTTTGGACTTTTGTATTGGGTAGGGTGTATATTTTACATATTAATTTCTTGGTGAATTTAATTACTTATTTGTGTTTGTTGTTATTTTGATAATTTACGCTACAATCGGTAGTTGTTGTATTTTATTTAAAACTGTTTAGCTACAATTGGTAGTTTATTTTCGTTGTTGTTGATTTTCGTAAATTTTATCAGAGATTTTTGTATATTTTTTGCACCATTATACGGTAATTTATATATCTCATATTTGATTTGTGAATATATTCAAACTATATTTTATTGAAAGCTATAGAGATAAATTACCTTTTCGTATTCTGATTCTCTAATTCGTCTTATAATATTAATTTTTTGGGAAATTTCGTTCCCTCTGGAATAATTTTTGAATTTTTATTTGAAAGTTTTCAAGTCTTCATCCCATATAGAAAATCCTGAAGATCTCGATTCATTGTATATCAAGTATGAGGTTTCATCTAAAGAATATATGGTTTGCAAATCCACTATAAAAAGATTGTTATCTAAGATCAGAAGATCTAATGAATCATCCCTGAATTCTTCATCGAGCAATTCAGTAGTGTCAGTAACGGAAAATCCCGACAAAATTTCTTCGGAAAACCTTTCGGTAGATGCCGCCGTTAAAAACATGAGCTCGTCGTCCCACACTTCTCTCGAGGTGGGAACGCAGGCATCTAGCTCCACAATTTTGAATATTGAGAAAACTAGAATATGCCAAAGCTTTGTCGTAGAGCCTCCAAAAAGAGATAACCTTCATAATCTTGCGATTCCTCCCTGCAGTATCGAAATTTTCAGTGGAAATATTATTGATTGGCCCACATTCAGAGATTTATTTAGTGCGGTTTATATTAATAACTCCCGACTGACAGACATTGAGCGTCTATGTCATCTGGTGAGTAAAACTAGTGGTGAGGCTCGAGAAATCGTCTCGAAATTTCCTTTGACTCATCGGAGTTTTGAACCTGCGTGGAATGCATTGAATTCCACGTATAATAATCCACGGCTTATTGTCCATAGCCATTTAAAGTTTTTATTTGCACTTCCTGTGCTGGATCAGGAAAGTAGTTCAGGACTTAAGTCACTTCAACGCGGAATTAATAGTTGTCTTTCCGCAATGGCAATCTATGACATACCTACGGATAATTGGGATCCGATCGTGGTATTTATTTGTTTGCAAAAATTGCCCAAATTGACACACGCTTTATGGGAGCAAAGTGTTAAATCCAAATCGTCTCTTTCATCTTGGAAAGAGTTAGATGCATTCTTCACAGAGAGAATTCGTACTCTTCTGTGTTTGCATGAAATGAGAAATGTTAACACTGTGTCAAAATCGAATAATAAAACCAATTCCGTTTCGTCTAAATGTGCACCATCTACTTCTCGTTCGTCCTCTGATTCTTATTGTGCTCTTTGTTCAGAGCAACACACACTACATTATTGCTATCGGTTTTTAAATTGTACACCTACCGATAGATTTAAATTGGTCAAAAAGCATCGTTTGTGTGTAATTGTCTTCGTAGGGGACACGAAGTCAAAAATTGTAATAGTCGTTGTTGTAGAAAGTGCAATCAGAGACATCACACTCTATTGCACAGATATAGCTCTATTGTGAGCTCTCCGAGTCAGATGGTGACTCCTGTAAATTCTAATTTATCGTCTTCGGCACCAGCTTTTCGACCACGCAATTTAAATGTTAATGGTCCACCCGCATCGGCGGTCACTGCTATTCGACAGACCTTTCACGCCACGCAGAACAAAGCAGTTCTATTGGGGACAGCCATGGTCAATATTGTTCACCATGGTGCTTGTTTTCCTGCTCGGGCGTTAATAGATCCGGCTTCTGAGTCGTCTTTCATTTCCGAGCGACTTCAGAAGAAATTGAAGCTACCGGTCAAATCCACAATTTCGACAATTCGCGGAGTAAATTGTACTGTCGCTACTACATGTCGAAAAATGTGCTCGTTGAAACTCAGCAGTCGTTGTAATAGGTCTCACAGTTTGGAAATATCAGCATTAGTAGTAGATTCCATATCGGGGAGTCTCCCATCGTCTTCGACTATCTTGGACTTTAAATCGGATTTGTCAAATATAGTTTTGGCAGATCCTGACTTTCTTGAATCTCGTCCAGTAGATATTTTGATAGGAGCAGACTTGTATCCAAAAATCATACAAAATCATAGTTTTCGACTCTCGTCTGGATCGCTGCTCGCTCAAAATACAAAATTCGGCTGGATAATTACTGGTCCTATAACATAAATTGCGTTTCGTAAATCGTACGAAATCGTTGTAAGGCGACCCTCAACAAACCTAACACAATTTGGCTCACATATCGCGGGGTCCCTAATGGCCCTTTCGTTTCGCGGGGTCCCTAATGACTCTTTCATTTCGCGGGGTCCTTCATGGCTCTATCGTTTCGCGGGGTCCCTAATGGCCCTTTCGTACCACAGGTCCTTTCTGGCCTCACACAACCGCGGGGTCCCTAATGGCCCTTTCGTACAATAGATCCTTCATGATCTATGTAATCGCGGGGTCCCTAATGGCCCTTTCGTTAGCAAGTAAGATTGTTATTTAAAAAAAAAATATGAAAAAAAAATTGGAAAAAATATTTGAAAAAATGTAAAAGGTTTTGCTCACCATGCACTATGCCGTTATTTATAATTTATTGTATTTGTTAAAACATGTGGATGTTTCAAGGGAGGCGGCAAATGTTTAAGCAAGAATTGCTATTTAAAATAGTTAAATAGTTAGCCTTTGATTTGAAAGGCCATAGCCGTTGAAATCTGTTCACTCCCTTTTATTACATCCTTGTAATAGTATGAGACTGACAGATTTCAACGGCCTTTTGTTTACATTTATGAGTTTGCGCCACCTTTAGGCATCTTTGTGTCAACAACATTGTTATTACTTGGAGTACTTTCGTTGTTACCTACTGGCCACACATATTGTTGGAAACACCAAGGCTTTATTGTAAGCCAGCGTACATATAGTTGTACATCAAGGTAATATCGTTTACCAACAATAAATATCGGCATTGGTCGAACCTTTTAATAATAAATATCGTGTTTTATTCTATTTCTATATTTGCTCACGGGTACGCGTGGGGCGTACTGACTCAATTGGAGAATCTGTTGCACTGTACCTGCCAACCACCCAAGTCCCTATAGTGCGGACTTAACACTATGTATAAATATATTTTTTAAAATGAACTTGTAATAAATAAAATTCATATCTCAACTTTTTATGCACATTGTTTTCAAGATATGACTTATATTATATATTATGAAGGCAGGAAACTTTAAAATGTTACAGAAATAAATTATTTTGTATATATTACAATCACGTGTAAATTTTGAAAGCTGAATTATGAAAAATTAATTCATATGTCTAAATGTATAATTAAATCATGCCTTTGTATAATTATGCCATACTCTAATATATACTCCTATTATATTGGTATGAAATGATAATGTATACAAAGGATATAATATATACATTGAAAAATGCAATATAATAAATACAAATTGTAATTCAAAAATATTTTTTACCAAACGATTTATTCTATGCTCAATATAAAGAAAAGTGCTAATATATATTATAAAAACAATAAAATTGAAAATCAAATGAATACATAAACATATGTTGTTACTTATTTTTATAAAAATGGAACTGTTGGCCTACAACTTCCTGAGCTCAGTCGATCACGGATGCTGATTGACAGCTCGGGTATTGCCTCTGCACGTTCCCTCTGCGGACACCGCAGAGCGTATATACCAAAGGGCAACGGTTGTTGTTGGTTTGCTCCCCTTGTTTGACAATCTCTCACTGGAATTTGCGTATGTAGTTGTAGCTATACAAATACAAAGATCATTAAGATCCAACGATCCTCTGCGATCCACGTGAACCTCTGCGTTCACTTGCTAACGAACCTTTGTCGAGCTTACGTCTACGCGTTAGAACTAACAGGCCTCTGACGCCACCACACCAAATTACATAAGGTAATTTATTTGTTGTATAAGAAAAGAATTACAAATAAAGCCAAGAACTTAGAATATATTTACTAAAAATATCTTGTGTTTTATTTCCTTGTTATTTCTTCTCTTTCTTTCCATTTACACCACACGCGCGTATCACCATTAACTGCCTGGGAGCTATCGTTATTGTTTCACCCCGCTGCCTTGAGTTAATTATTTACACACCCCCACCATCAGCACGGCGAGGAGTTGAGCAAGTCCCTCGCCTAAGCATTTGGTCGCATCGAGCCAGATAATGAGTAACCAGCCGCGTATGTTTTGTTGTTTGCACGGATTGAAGTCAGCCACCTATTTATTGTTGCTTTTTGGAGAAATATTTATCTTAAATCACCTCTCAACACAACACCGCAACAACAAATCACCATACTAACACCAGGTACGTAATCTCAGATTTCTTTAAACAGTGAGCTACCGCGAGAGTTAGTGTATTTTGTTTTTATTTGAATTCGCATAGCAAAGAATTTTTGCATTGCTCGAATTTCAATTACGCCTACGCGTGGGGTTTAAATAAAGCACCCTAAATACAGTAAACTAAAACAATTTCGTTGTTACGAAGTTTACATTTCGTTTGTTGTACAGATCACCCTATGTCGCGTTGGTCATACGAAAGCATTCGGTGTTGTAAAATTATACCTTTCTCATTTGTACAGTTGAGAACTGTAGCGAGAACTTGCCGTGATATTTGCACTAACAACACATATTGTTTCCAATCTCTCGGTTGTTAAATTATAAAAAGTCTCCGCTACGTTCGTTTGGTTAATTTGTTGTTTTTCCCCCTCGCCAACTAAACGCAATAGCTTTGTTGTAATCTCCCTCGATCACTTCTTTTTTACATTGTCTAAATTACAATAACAACACAAGCATCACTTGTCGTAAACGCACTTTGGTCGTTTGGTTTATTTGTTTTGTTTTTAAATCCTCACCAGCCAAACGAATTCATCGTGTTGTTATCCCCCTCGTTTGTTCTAACAAGCAGAGTAATAAAAGGTAATATTTGCAATAACAACATTTACATCTCTTGTCCACCTATTACTCCAAAATACAATAACAACACTTATAACCTAACAGTCCACTGTCTTGTTGTTTGTTTTATTTGTTACTTACTCCACCACCAACCAAACATTTCTGGTTGTTATTGTTGTTCGGCTGTACTGATCGATTCTCACATAATAATATGCACTGTCATATTGCAATAACAACACACGTGCATTCCACGCGCCTTTTTCTAGCGTCACCTTGGTATAACAGAAAATATACCAACAATTGTTGTCGACTCCAACTCTCACTGTTGGATCGTTTCTCGCGTCGTGTGTTGTGTGGATGCGTACCTGCTTACGTATAGACATTTCTCCGTTAGCGTTCCTTGTGTTTTATTCTGTTTTGTATGATATTCGTTATTCACCATTGTGAATTTGCAAAAATTAATATTAAAATTATTTTTTTTTTGAGATTTTTTTTTAAATAATTACTGATTAAAAGTAGGGTTTTTGATATTTCTGGACATTTGTACCCTACAATCTCTATTAGAGCAAATAATACTTGAGTAAAAGTATTAATTTTTGCAATATTTATTCGTTGTTTTTTGTTTTTACTCAATATTTTGAAAATTTGAGTGCTTCTTGTACGGTTTTCGTAATTTTTGGTCACCTGCACCCTACATTTGGCACATTTGGGCAAAAGTTTCTCTTTTTTATCAAAATTTGGTGGAATTGTTTGCTAAAAATATTAGTTTCTGCCAATTATACGCAGTTATTGCTGGAAAATATTTCGTTTGTCGCAGTACTTTCACACACATTTCTACATTTGACCTTCACCGCCTCAAATACATCCTACAATTTGCTAAGTTTGAGGAATTTTCGTTGAATATTTGGAAACAATTGCTTTTTGTGGTATTCTTAAAATATTTTTGTCCATATTTTGGCTATTTGTCAACATTCTTGGAAGTATTTTGTTGTATTCCCTTATTTTGGTTGAGCTATAGCAACCTTTGTTGAATTTTGTGATTTTTTAATTGTGCGTTTTCACATTTCAATAACAAAATGTCGATAACTCCTCTAACTCGTTTCATTAGAGCCACTGAGATTGTTTTAAGAAGTGTAGCATCGTATGAAAATGTACAAGAATCTACCTATTCTGTCTGCAACCTTGAAATACGTAGTTCCGAAATTCGAAGGTTGTGGAATAAAGTCCAGTGCACTTATGATGAGTGCAAAACCTACCTCACGACATCCGCGACTGCACAGAATGAGGGTATAGATGTCGTCGAGGAGAAATACTATAGTGCATTCCTTGCATATAGTTGGTGTTTATCCCCCATAAATCGGCATCTCGGTCGCCTTAAATTACATGTTAATGATAACAGTTCTCCTACTATAGCTCCTGCAATTTCACCACATCCACCAGACTGCAATAACTCCATTTCACCTAGTGCACAATTAACTATTTCACCTTCCAGTTTGCCCTCGAGCAAATCCGTCGATTCGGATTCTGTGCAGTCCACCGACTCTCTAGTTGCTCCTGAGTTTCAATCTTCTACCACCTCCAATAGCTACACTGGCCCACCTGTCAATAATAGTCTCATTGACATTGAACGTCTCTGTCATCTAATGCAGAAGACACCGCTGAGGCTCGTGAAATCGTTTCCAGATTTCCACTCACCAATTGTAGTTTCCCTTTAGGGTGGAAAGCTCTCTCAGATACTTATGAAAATAAACGTATCACAGTATATTGTCACCTAAAATCTTTGTTTGACATCCCCTCCGTCGAGATTGAAACTATTTCTGGCCTTAAAACTATCCAACGTGGGATAAATAGTTGTCTCGCTGCAATGTCAGTCTATGACGTCACCACGGATCAGTGGGATCCAATTGTTGTTTTTATTTGTTTGCAGCGGTTGCCAAAATTAACTTTGACTCTATGGGAGCAAAGTATCAACATCAAATCGTCGTTGTCTACCTGGAGAGAATTAAATACTTTTCTAACAGAGAGAATACAAACATTGATCTCCCTTGAAAATATCCTCCCCTCCAAAAAGGTATTGTTGTCGCCAAAGAAAACTCTTTCTTTTAACTCTTCTAAGAAGGCACCTTGCAATATCACTCCACCTAATTCCACCCATAAATTGTTGTCGGTGCAGCATTCAAAATGTGCCACTCATTCTCGACCTGTGAAACTATAATTGAAAATTTCTTGCACCATTTGTCCTAATCAGAGTCATCATCTTCGACTCTGTCCCCAGTCTTTATAGTAAAGAAAAATAAGTGTTGTATAAATTGTCTGCCCCGTGGTCATGCAGTTAAAAACTGTAAAAGCAAATTTAGTTGAAATGTGTGCAAACAGAGGCACCACAGCCTTCTACACCGGCCAAATATATAGAGCTGCTTCGTCCAAACTTCCTCCGGCTTTTACAAAGGCCAGAAGTCCAGGAAATAATTTGTTGTCCCGTTCTTCGGAAAACCCTTCTCCGGCTTTTACCAACGTCAAAAGTCTAGCATCTAATTCGTCGCACCCTTCTTCGTATAAAAAAGTTGTTAATCGCCAGATACCTATTACCGCCCAGGATAGTAATGTGCTCATGTGAACGGCTGTGGTAAATATTGTTCATAACGGGAAAACGCATCCTGTGCGTGCCATTATTGATCCTTCTTCAAGGGTATCTATTGTTAGTAAAAAACTTAAAAATGCACTTAACATTTCGGTTGATTCGAAGAAAGATTGCAAATCTCCTACACCAAGAGAAGTTTGTTCTCTAAAGTTGTCGTCCCCTAAAAATGCTAAAATTGTTGAAGCAAAAGCACTTGTTCGGCCTAGTGTTAAGGGGAAATTGTTTTCACCTCCACCTATTTCGACGTTGAAATCTAAAATTCCTCTAGATTTAGCTGATACCTTTGATGGCAGCCCAATAGATCTGCTACTTGGCGCTGATTTGTACCCCCAAATATTGGAAGCTAAACCCCAAAAATTGTTTTGAATTCGTTGTTAGCCCAAAAGTCTATTTTCGGGTACTTACTCACCGGTTCGCTTCCTCCCCTTACTACCACCTAAGTTGAAATCGACCATTTGACTTAATGCTAATATCGTTTTATCGTTGTATATCACCCATTTAATAAACATATATCATACTAAACTAGTAACTTTAAACAGCTCACTTGAAATCTGAATTTACGTTCAATTAAAGATTTAACTAACCCATATTCCATTTTTATTGCTAGCAAGCAAGCAAGGGGGCCGGAATGTTTAAGTTTGATACATTGGTCTACAACTTCCTGAGCTCAGTCGATCACGGATGCTGATTGACAGCTCGGGTATTGCCTCTGCACGTTCCCTCTGCGGACACCGCAGAGCGTATACAGAGCGTTTGACAATCTCTCACTGGAATTTGCGTATGTAGTTGTAGCTATACAAATACAAAGATCATTAAGATCCAACGATCCTCTGCGATCCACGTGAACCTCTGCGTTCACTTGCTAACCAACCTTTGTCGAGCTTACGTCTACGCGTTAGAACTAACAGGCCTCTGACGCCACCACACCAAATTACATAACGTAATTTATTTGTTGTATAAGAAAAGAATCACCAATTAAGCCAGGAACTTAAAATATATTTACTAAAAATATCTTGTGTTTTATTTCCTTGTTATTTGTTCTATATCTTTTCATTTACACCACACGCGCGTATCACTATTAACTGCCTGGGAGCTATCGTTATTGTTTCACCCCGCTGCCTTGAGTTAATTATTTGCACACCCCCACCATCAGCACGGCGAGGAGTTGAGCAAGTCCCTCGCCTAAACAGGAACTTTTTTAAAACTATTATTTAGTGTTCAATCTTAAGTTTTACAGCAAAGATGAATTTCTATAATTTGGAAAATTTAAAACCATTCGACTTCCTTGAAGCAAATCTTGAAACGGAAGATGAACGATTGAAAACGTTTAATTCCTGGCCCTTGACAACTCCGGGACCCAAAGAACTGGCTATGATTGGATTTTATAATACTGGAGAAAGTGATAGGGTAGTGTGCTATTTTTGTGGAGTTGAAATTTGCTTTTGGAAAGGAAGGGACTCCCCAGTTTTCGAACATGCACGTTTGTCAAGTAACTGTGCTCTTATGAGAAAAAATTTAACCCACAATGTAGCAATACATTTCAAGGAACTAAATAAAGGTCTACCCGAAAATAACGTTGATATATGTGGATCACTTTATATTACTATTAGAGATCAAAATCATCGCAACGAAATGCTAATTCTGCTGAAATTTTTAGCGTCTTCAATATCGGACCACAGAAAACATTTAATTAAATATTGCTGAAATATGTATTTGGTTTGCATTATGGTTTACAACAATCTCTTGGTGCAATTGTTGGTATGGGTAATTGTTGTTTTTCACATGTTCCCTATATTTTCTTAGGAGTAACTATCAGTATACCTATGGTGAAGGGTATCCAACGTAACACCTTTTTCACTTGTTATTTTTTCTAGGTTTGTGTTGTTTGAATTCTGGTTATCATATACGATCATGTTATGATCATACCTGTAACAGACTCAAATTCTTGAAGATATATGACTCATTTATTTTAAAGGGGTTTATGCTCATTTTAGATTCTGATGCAAACCTTTGGTTTTTAGAAAAGTTTACAAAATTGTTTTACTTTATATATTCTATCTTGTTAAATACTAATTAACTATATTTTTCAAACAAATCAAACCCATACCTTTCAATATATTCATATAAGAAAAATTAATTTAAGCCACTTTAAAAACTATTAATATATTATACATTTAAATTGCTGTTGATATTTATAGTTGACCTGACAAATTGTTAATGTTTTGATGATGTTTCGGCTAAAGATCAATGAAAAACTTTTGCTTATGTCTTATTTATTTTTTATTCTTCCAAATAAACAATTGGTTATATATTGAAACACGAAAATTATAAAAACACACAAATCTTACAAAGTTTTTATTTTTTTAATTTGTAAAGGAAAAGCGTCTATTTAAATTAAACGTCAATGTCAAACTAAGTTTTCTTTTGTCTGTGTTTATGCACTAAATTCCTATAGATATGTGCACAGTGGTCCGTATCAGTTTTGTAGTTAATTCTTTTTTCCGTCGGTACATTTATGATGTGTAACATTTCTAATGTGAATCGTCTTCTGTAATTATTTTCTTGTGCTACAATGTCGATTTTTCATTTTCCTCTCTAATTCGCACGTTATTTTTCTGCTTAGCATGTTTTAATAGGTTGTCGATTGTTTTTTGTGGAAAATTATTCTTTTTTAATATGAGTCGTATTTTTATTTCGCTGTTTTGATGGAATTGTTGGTCACTTATGTTGAACACTCTATGTATAAAATTCGTTTCCGTGTTTATTTTCACTCTACAGGGATGATTTGAATCAAAATTTATTAGTCGTCCAGATGCTGTTGGTTTTTAGTACTATTCTAGTTTAAGGTTATTGTCCTGTATTATTATTATTGCATCTAGATATGGGAGCTTGCCATTTTTCTCTACTTCGTGCGTAAATTGTATTTTGTTGTCGAATGAATTCAAAATCTTTAGTGTGTTATCGACTTCCTTTTTCTTTACTATACAAAAAATATCGTCCACCTACTTCGTAAATAACCTTGGTTTTATCGTCATTTTTTTATAGAAGTGTCCAATACTTCCTCCATTATTACGTCAGCTATGATCGGTGACGCTGGTGAACCCATTGGAAGTCCTTTGCGTTGTTCGTACACCTTGTCTTGAAATATAAAATATCTGGAGTCTTTTATACAAAGAGTCAGTATTTCAATAAATAAATCTTTCGGCATCCTGGTATATATCTTCAGTATATTCCATTTTTCGGCGATCGTCTTAATTGCTAAGTTTATTGGAACGCTGGGAAACAACGACACTACGTCAAATGATATTAAGGCTTCGTCAAATGTTTTAAAATATCTACTATGCATTTGGACAGTCCGTAGGTAGGTGAAGTTATGGATGAGCATATCGGTCGTAGTGGTATTCCGTCTTTGTGAATCTTTGGTAGGCCGTAGATCCTTGGAGCGAGTGAAGTATTCGTCATTAACTTGTTCTTTTCGTTCAAATTTATTATGTTCAGATTATGTAGTTTATCCACAAGTTTGTTGTTTTTATTTTGTAGGTTGGTCGTTGGATCTCTTTTTAATCTGCGATATGTGCACATGTCTTGAATTATGTCCTTCATTTTCATTTCATAGTCTTCCTTATACATTTCTACTGTCCTTCCCCCTCTATCTGCATTTAATATTAATATGTCCTTGGTAAATTTTAAAAAAGTTCTTGTTTGTCCCACTGTGTCAATTAAAAATGTTTCTCTTATATTTAGTTTTCTCCGTTCTAAGTGATCGTCAATGAGTGATACTAATTTTATTCTTGCATTTTCTTCCTCTTCTTTGTTGTCCAAGGTCCAATCTTCACTCTCAGCAAAAATATTCAATAGGGGGAATGATGTGTGTGTTGTTGGCAAAGCAAACTTCGGTCCCAACGACAACAGCCACTGAACGTCGTTTGGTATCTCTTCGTTTGTGTTGTTGGTAAACCAATCATTAGTATGTTGTATGTTGAGTTGTTCTTGTTGTTTGTCTTTTATTATTGTTGTCATAATTCTTACGGAGAGAAAGTTCGCTCTCAATATAAGTGTTGTAATCTTTCTCGTCCATAAACTGTTGTAAATTTTCATAGTTGTTAGATATTTATGTTTCCAAGCTCGATAGACAGAATTTATCATTTAGAATTGTATAGGTTGGCTTTTAATGCAGTATATATTGAGAATATGCAATACTACAATACTTTGTCTTTAATGTATTATTTGAAATAAAAACATTCATATATATTCATTAAGAGATTACTACATGAACGATTTTGTCATGTAAATTATAAGCATACCAAAAAACCCCACTGAAATATAATGAAATATCTTTTTTTTTTGAGTCTTTTATTCCACTATTTATTTTTAACATAAATTAATCTAAGCTACATAACTATAGCTTAAACATAGCATAACCCCAATAAAAATTTAGCGTAACTCTAACATAAATCTAGAGAAGAACATGCTATATCAATAACTACTTCTTTACTTTTATAATAATATTTCTAATCTTCAAACCATGGATCATTAGGATCCAATGTCCATAGGGATTTTCCTTCTGTTATGAGTTGGTAACATTCTGTATCCTCCTCGTCGTCTAATGTTGTGTACTCCGTTTCCTGTGTACTCATCATTGCTGCTGCTCCCTCCTTCGAATCCATCTTCAACCTTATTTTTTGATATGGATTCCAACTCTCCTTGTTTCAGTCTCTTGGGTTGTTGTTCGTATTCTTTTATTATGTTGAATGTCTCTATATGTTCGTTTTCCTCATACGTAGCAACATTTATACATTGCGTATTGGGTTCCATTTTATCAACATCTTCAACGCTCCTCTCTTTCCTTTTTTCTAGTTTGGATAACAGGAAGTAGTCTTTGGATGCTTCGTCAGATGCATTGATTTTTCAAACTGAATGCTGAATTTTTCAAATTTGCCATCGCTTTTAAACCTTATATTTGTTTACTTTAACTGATTAATAAGGAACAATCATATAAACCATCCAAAAATCTAGTATTTTCTATCATAGAAATTTAATTGCAGCATGATTACCATACAACAAAGTATTAGTAAGAAAGAAAAATAGTTCTTTAACATTTCACCTACTATATTTTCTCATTATGCATAAATATCACTAACTATGCTTATACTAGAAAATGTAGAGTTTTCAAATGGAAAATAAATTTAAATAAATAAAATATAAATGTCATGGAATAATGGTCTTGTAAATGTCGTTCTTGCATTCATTAGAAACAACAAAAACAACATAATGCATTCAACTCAATAGTCAGAGTAAAAGCAGCAAACTAACATTTGTGTATCCAACACATTATCGATAGTTTCAACAGATAGACGCACTTCAAATATTAGAAATATGACAGATACTCAATGGTGGGACAGACATATGGTCTTGGTAGAAGCTAGACCGATGGGCACCTCTCCAATCATAGAAACAAAAAACTAGCTGATAAAAGATTCAAACATGCTTCAATGGACAGACATTACATCTTGTAAATTCTAACAAACTACAAACAGTTTATTCATGTTGGAAACAACAAAAATATGTGCAACACATGATCATTAGTTTCAACAGACAGACGCACCTCGAAGATGGTCATTGAGACACTGTATCACGAAAAACAAGTGGAACGAGAAAGGGGGAAACACACATAAGATTACGGAAAATATACAGAAGAAAATGAGGAACAACAAATATAGGACATTGAATCGGGGTCATCAAGGTCATACAAATGGATGCATTGGGCGAGACGAAAGAAAACAAATGGAACAAGACGGACGGCACAAGACAATATGAGGGAATTAGATGGACGGCACACGACAATAAGACTGAAAAAAGATAGAACACAAGATGATCACACAACAAGGGAATGAGAAGGATGAGTCATCAAAATATGTTAATGACATCATTTATGTATAGCAATTAAAATAATTGCAATTATAATAATCTGAATGTAGGGTACATTTGCGCGCGCCCACACACAAACCAAATACCACTGTAAAAAGGGGTGACAATGTATTAGCAGCAACATGATTCCTAATGTACGAATGTATGATTCCTAATGTAGGATTTAGGATCGCACACACAGTATCTTTGGTTTGAAAACATTTGTTATAACCAAAAATAAACATGACTGCAGACAAACGCAATTGCACAAGATCTGTTTTTACTGCTCTCAAGAGTAAAATGGTGACAATGCACCAACACAACATCTCTGAAGAAAGGGTGGGTATACAGGGATGAGTTTAAATGTGAGGCCATAGATTGATACCCATACACATTTCTGATCGCCCAAACGCATCGGTCAACATATGTATTTCACAATATTATGAAATACCCATGTGCACCCCAAAAACGGACAGACGGAAAGTCTTTATAAAAAAATTTACTGTTTTTATTGTTTGCAACCAAAATTTACGTTACACAATATTTCATGCGTTAGGTATAAGAAGGCGGAATCATGTGCACACAAACAGCGACAGACGGAAAATCTTTATAAACTTTTTGACATTTTTATTCCTTCGAACCAAAATCCACGTTACACAGATTTTTCTTTAGGTATTTTACATGCACCTAGGTTTATGGGGAGGGGAGAAGGATTAATAAACAAATGCTCGTGTTCATAAAAATAAGGTGGACGGACACACATATACAATGGATTACACTACAACAAAATGCACGTGTTCATAAAAATACAAAGGATTACACTAACAACAAAATGCACGTGTTCACACACAAACGGACGGACAGACTGAAAACCCCATAAATTATAAGTTTGTTTACATTAATTTGACATTTTTATTACTTCTGATTGCAACTAAAATTTTAAGGAATATGTACACTCTACTGGGGACCACCCATTCTGTATCACAAATTTAATTTAGTTTTTGGAATCTACACTAATTCAAGAATGTCCCAACAAAATTTCAAGAGTAGATCTTAAGAACTCTTGAAGATATAGCCGATTTATTGTGTCAGCATCAAGTGACGGCAAGAGTGGTTCTCAAACTTTGAACGCATTTTTTACGAATGGTGGGGACGATAATTCAAAACCTAATAATCTAATCGGAACCAAGTTTTTACCCGTTTCTCGGGGAGTGTATAGCTTTCGTATGAACTAGGATAAACCCAATCGGTGAAGAACTTTCTCATTTTTAACGTAGATTGTGGTCAATATTAGGCGAACAAAATTTCAAAGGTCCGCCATTTTGTTAATTTTTGAACGAAGTCAATAATCTGAGTTCACACGAGAACCAGACATGACACGTACATGGATTTTCCGGATTCCGCTGTTCCAGTGAGGAGTTATCATGCCCGCCATTAAAAATAAGTACTTTTCTTTAATTGCCTAAAATAACAACAAAACAACCGAATTTTGCAAATTACTTTTCTTATCTTTTAAATTTTTAATTATATATGTGTAAAGTTACAAACCTTAACCTTACCAGCCCAATCAAAATCATGAAAATTTAAAATCGAGAATGGCGAAAAATTTTATTAAAAAATTGCATAATTATATTTTTAAAAATAAATATTGATTTTTCTCTTACCCTCCTTATTGTGCTGTGTGGGTGATTACTGGATACCTATTACGACTACCGAAATCACAGAATCGATTTTACTGATAAGTGATATTGTTGTAATTACGAACAATGAAATTTACCACACAATAACATTGAATTTTGTCATTGTAAAAATCACTGATCACTGCTGTTATTTAGCCAACATTATTGTCGAAGAGAAATATCACAACAACAAATAAAACAACACAGTTATATAGCCGTCGATCAATGTTTTTAATTTGTTTACCAGTTATACCAGTTTTTTGCTGTTACAAATAACCCGCCAACACTACCGGAATATATGTCGATATCTAACCAACATTCCTTCACAGCATATTTAAGGTAATTTACAAATGTATCTTAAGTAACAAAGTGTATCTTAAAGTAACATTGGAATGGTCCTTTGTTGAAGGCTTTACACCATAATTTTTACTTTTTTAGTAGCTTAATCTAATGATTTGTTATTTTTCCAATTATTATTTTTGTACAGACAGTTCATATATTCTCATAGAACTGATGATACGAAACCGAGCCCATTTATGCAAAGATATGAGTAATGTATTATATATATTAGGTTTGGGAAAATTTATTTTGATATGAACTATATGACTTCATTTAACATATTTCGTCCGTTTTGCTTTATGATATTTTGCCATTTAAACAAGGTAACTTCATAATGCCTCTCTTGTAGAAGCCCTGCTTTCTATTAGCAAAAAGTCTAGTAGTCGACTTTCACAAGTCTTCCTAGATACAAATTGACATAATATACCTAAAATTGTTTCATGTTACTTTAACTAAGCAAAAAAAAAAGTACTGGCAAATGTCTTTAAATAAAAATACAAGAATATTTCGAATTTTTGGTTCAAAATGTATGTCTGTATATTTTAGAGAATATTTTATATTTTAGGAGAATATTTTATAACATCCTTCTAAAGCGACAACTTGTGGGAGAAACGGGTACAAACTAGTAATAATATAATTTAAGATTTTTGACGTTTATGCTGATTTTTGAGTTTTAGTCTATTCTGAGACTTTTAGTTAAACATTATGGCGAACATTTCTGTAGAATATTCTCAGCAGCTTTAAATTCGTTTTGAATCACTTCTGGAAAAGGGGAACGAAAAGACCACTTCAATGAGTCCATTGAGGGTAAAAGTTGTATATCAAAATTTATCGATATTTTGTCAGTAAAACTGCCGAAAACACTATATACCTAAAATGCATGGAGTTCAAGAAATCTTAATTCGAACATTATCAGAATTCTCGAAAAGGGGGATATTGCAAAATAGTCAGGCTGAATCCCAGTTTGTTGTTTTTATAAAAACAACTATTTATTAGTGGGGAATGTATGGCGTTATCCGCCGAGGGGTAAGGTAGGGAAGACTATAGTTTCGGATCTCACTACTGATCCTCATCAGTTCCCTTAGGTTTTTGTTGGAATATTCTCCCCAAAAGCTATTTATTTTTATTTATTTATTTATTTAAGATTCATATATAATACTAAGCCGTCAGTGGCCAATTTAGTGTATCTCATGACAATTTAAACCTGAGTTATATTATACAAATAAAAAACTATGTAACTATATTAATTTTTAAAATTAAATTAAATTTTAACATAAGTTCAAAGTTCATGGCTCCCAAGCCAATAAAAAAGAAAAACAAAATGGAAAAATAAGAAAGAAAACAGTCCAATGAGTGGTAGCACAATCCGACTGGTTAGTATAAACATAAAAAAGTATATAAAATATGCTATTCCATTAATTCTTGAAAATACTCCATCATTTTCAGACGAACGGCATTATTGCTATGAGAAAAAATACGCAGTTCTAATGGCAAAAAATTCCAAAAACGCGCAACTCTTACCAAGAATGACCTAGAATATATATTTTTCCAAATTCTAGGAATAAAAATCTGAGGATTCCTTGTTGAATGTGAAAACTGAAATAAACGTCTAAAGCCGCAAGGTATACCATTCTTAATGAGATTATAAAAAATCAAAATGCAACGATAGTTTATGTACATTTCAAAAGAACATCCCAGAAAACGAATAACATAGGCAGAAGTATGATCATCTCGGCGAAGATTGTATACAAAACGTATAATAGTATTCACAATACGCTTCAATTTATCAATATTAACACCGATTGTACCCGAATAGACCTCCAGTCCGTACAAAACCTGAGATAGTAAAAGAGAATTAGCTAGCATTAATTTTATTCGGTGAGGAAGGTATAAATTTGACCCATAGATCCTGCGTAACATGCTCCATACTTTGCCGAACAAAGCATCAATGTGACTTCTAAACGAAAGATCACAGTCAATAATTACACCAAGACACTTATGCTGCTTTACAAAATCTATTCGAATTTGGTTCATGAAAATGTTAAAAGAAGGCAAAACACGATTATTATTACAAAATGATATTGCCTTAGTCTTGGATGGGTTAACCATTAGTGAATTTATATTAGCCCAATCAACAAAACGATTTAAGTTTGCGTTTATATTACCTTCAAGTATATCCAAGTCAGCACGCCTACCACTAAAAAGTAGATATATGTCATCTGCAAAAACAAATGTTGAGCAACAAGGAGTGTTTGTATAGGAAGGAAGGTCATTTATATATAAAATAAACAATAGTGGGCCAAGGACAGATCCCTGTGGTACCCCGGAGAACAAATTCAGAATACGGGATTCAGCACCATTTAACACGACAAATTGACTCCTTTCACATAAATAGGAAAAAATTAATTTGCACGCAGATCTTGAAAAGTTAAATTGATCTCTTAACTTGCTTACAAGGCGTATGTAATCAAGAGCATTGAAGGCTTTAGACAAATCTAAGGATACCATAATACTAATCCCGCCATCATTAATAGTTTTACGAATCGAGTCAGTTAGTTGAAGCAGCAAGTGAGTAGTATTATGTCCATGGCGAAAAGCATATTGGCATTCATTTATTCGATTAACACAAGATGTAAGCATTTGCTTTTTAATAATATGTTCCATTATTTTTGATAATGCCGATAAAATTGAAATGGGTCTCAAGTCATCCGGACCACGTACAGTGCGAGATTTGGGAATGGGCACCACACGAGCAGTCTTCCACGCAGATGGGAAAACAGAAGAAGTTAATATAGTGTTGAAAAGATTTAAAATTATATCACAGATGCAAGGAAATATAAGTTTGATAAAATATATAGGTATGCCATCGATTCCAACAGATTTAGATTTCACTTTACCCATTGCCTCTATTAGCTCTTCTTCATCTACACAACGAAATGAAAATGACGAATCCAAATCAGGGAATTCATCAACATTAAAAAACACGTCAGTATTGGTATTACAAGTATTCACAAAGTACTCGTTAATATCATTAACATCAATATTGATAGTATCATTATCATTCCCTACACATCCAGAACTTCTAAGAACATTCCAGAGCCTATTTGGGTCCATATTGCCAAAAACCCTAGCGAAATGAAGTCTCCTCTTTTTGCGTATAAAAGATTTCGCCTTATTTCTATATTTGCAATAGATTTGCCAACTTATTTGAGATTGGTCTCTTTGGAATGCCAAGAAAGCCAAATCTCTTAATGATCTTGCAAATCTGACTTCACTAGAATCCATCCAAGGCTCACCAGTGTACTTCAGTTTTTTCCTAACAATAGGAACAAACGTAAAAAGACGATTAAGAAGAGAACAAACAAGTGAGCATTTTGTATCAACATCAGCATTTCCTATTATTAAACCCTTGTCAAAGGTATCAAGAAAGGAATATAAACCAATCCAATCAATGTTGCTGTAATCTCGGAACTCTATAAAATCAGGTAAAGGGTTATAATTTAATGAGAGTGATGCAAATATTAGTGCATGGTCAGAAATCGGTGGGCACTGAACCTGATTTGTATAACTTACGAGACTACAGTCACTGACAAGCATGAAATCAATGAGAGATGTAGAACGATTGCATAGATCAAAATGTGTAGGTTTAGAATTATGAATAATGCATAGATTTAATCTAGTACAAAGTGACCGAAACATATTTGCCCTCGAAGGATTAAATAAATTGCAATTAAAATCAACAACCAACAAAATATTACTATATTGAGCAAAAAGTTCTGAATGAGCATGTTCGAATATATCTATATTACCCGAAGGCAAATATACAACACCAAAAAGAATTTTGATACTTGAAAATTGTAGCTCAATAAAGAGAGATTCACAATGATGAACGGATATTTTAAAAACGCATTTATATCGAAGTCCCCTGGAAACATATATGCAAATACCACCACCTCTACTAGGTATTTGACGGTCATTGCGGCAAATATTGAAACTTGGAATAGAAAGAGCAGAATTCAAAATATCAGAAGAAAGCCACGTTTCTGAAATATCAAGAATGTCAAAAGTATTGTCCTTTAAAATAGATTTTATTTCATCCAATTTAGTACTAGGTTTAATGCTCCTACAATTTAGGTGAGCAATGTTCAAATTGTTACTATATGGATGCAACAGTAGCTTGAGATGGGAGTTACCACTCACTATAGGACCAAGATTATTATCAAAAGACATTGATTGCATAACAAGCATTGGGTGGGAGCCAAGAAAAGAAATATAAATGCGATATATATGCACAAAAAATTAAATTCATTTAATCAAAAAATCACTTTAACACAGCGTTTCGCAAAATTAGAGATATAAAATTAGGTCGAATAAAAAATATCAACTTATGCAAATTATATTGCGGATAAAAAATTAGAACCAGGATACAACAAGAAAATACCTCACAGAGGTCAATATGAAAAATTTGAACTATACGCATAGAGTTGTATCTTGATTTCACATTAATAAGCAATTAAAGACAATGGGAAAAAATAAATGTGTATGGTAAGATTATATATGGCCAGGAAGTAGTAGAGAACAACCAGCAGCATCACGTTCAACGATTTTACCATTACCATTTTATTGCTTCTTTACAGAAAAAAACTTCATACCTAAACGTCTCTTGTGACAATTCGAAGTTCTTACGTTACCCCAATGAGAAGTTCGTTTCGTTGGCGCCTTACAAGGCATTTGCAGACAACTACAATACATTTCCCACTGCTACGTGTCGTCAGTTTTTGACGAATGCACATAACGTTGTTGTTGGGATTGCTTATTTAAGGCAATAAACCAAACAGTATGACCGTGGCTGCGTATATAACATCAGTAGTGTTGGCGGGTTATTTGGTTATTTATATTTCGTTTTTGCAAAATAGTCAGGCTGACTCCCAGTTTGTTGTTTTTATAAAACAAAAATACAAATGGTATGCAAAATAACCCGACAACACTACTGAAGTCACAGAAAAACAGTAAAATGTGCCGAATTCTCTCTTTGTCCACTTCCATTTTTAACACACTGTATCTCACAACAATATGCACCAAACAAAAAACAGAATATTCATTTTTTACTGCGAAATGTCAGTCTTCCAACAAGCATGAATCTGAAATTGTTTGATCGATACTTTACTAGGAATCTATCACCACAGCCATCTGCCGGAAAAATAATAGATTTATATTTATTCTTTTTACTCTCTGACATACTGCTTACAAATATTTTTGATTCTTTCTCAAGTCTAAGTTTGGTTTTACACCATTTTTATACAATCTACCATAGTATTTTGTCATTCCGTTTGTAACTTATCGACATATTCATTTCTGACTCTATAAAGTATATATTCTTGATCAGGGTAAAATTCAAAGATGATCTTGCCAAGTCCATCCATCTGTCCGTCCGTCTGTTGTAATCACGCTATCGGAAGGAATTGAGAACGGTTGCTGAAAATTTGCATAATGCGATCTGACTATCCGATTTCAACTAAACTCTGCAAAACCTAATATTTTATCGAAGCCTGTATAATGTTGGAAGATAGTACTTATTAGCCACTCCTTTTAGTATTTCCCTTACAAAGAGCCAATATTTTGAAAACTTGGAAATCTCATATGAAGCGAACGCAATAGCCAATTTCATCCAAACTTTGCGCAACGCAGTATTTTACCAATCCTTGATTAGGTTTGAAAATGGTGCCCATTGATCCTCTTCTTTAGGTATCTCTCACACAAAGTGTCAACATATTGAATATTCATAAATCTAATATAAAGCGAATGGAATGTCCGATTTGGCCCAAGCTGTGCACATCGTAATATTTATTTCAAACTTAAATCTAATTCGAATATGAGGAATATCGGTTCACTCCTTCTGGTACCTCCCCAACAAAATAGACAAGTGTATAATTAATATCATGGGACCATCGGATTTGAACCAAACTTTGCACACTTATATTTTTATTAAAACTGTATAATGTTGGAAGATGGGTGTTTATGCCAGGGGTTTGCTCTACTCCTCGCCGTGGTGGTATGTGTGTGGTGGTTGGGGGTGATCAAAGTACTAACTCAAGGGAGCGGGGTGAAACAATAACAATAGCTCCCAGGCAGTTAATGGTGATACGCGCGTGTGGTGTAAATGCAACGAAAGAGAAGAAATAACAAGAAATAAAACGCAAGAGATAATTAGTTAATATTCTAAATTCTTGGCTTTATTGGTGATTCTTTCTTTTCGTAATACAACAAATAAATTACCTTATGTAAATTGGGGCGGCGACAGAGGCCTTTTGGTATTAACATGTAGACGTTATACGACAAGTTACTTCTATGGAGGTTGGTCGACAAGTGAACGCTGTTGTTCATGCAATCACAGAGTATTGCGGTGATCGCTGAGGATCGGTTGTCGTTTACTACTACATTTACATATTCCAATGGGAGAAAAGTGTCGAGCAACGAGAGCAAAACAGCAACAACCACCGCTCGGTGGCATCTGCACTCTACGGTCTCCGCTGAGGGAACTTGCCGAGGAGATGCCCGTGGTGTCAATCAGCAGACGTGATTGACTGAGCTCGGGAAGTTGAGTAAGAACGTATCAAACTTATGCATTCCGGCCCCCTTGCTACGACCGACAAAGTAGAAATTAACAATTTAATTGGAATATGGGTTAGTAAAATCTATATATGAAATTCAGATTTCAGGTGAGCATCATGTTACAAATTTAGTAAACGACACAAGTTTTGTGAATGGGTGACTTGTGCATTCAAACGATATTAGTATTTACTAGGGTGATTAATTTCTATTATGGGTGCGATAGTCAATATATACCCGAAAATAGACTTTGGGGCCAGCAACGATTTTAAAACTAATTTTGGTGGTTCAGCTTTCACTATATGGGGGTAAAGATCAGCGCCACGTAGCTAATCTATTCGGCTGCCGTCAAAGGTGTCAGCTAAATCTAAATTAGGAAGTCTAGATTTTAACGTCGATATGGATGGATTCGAAAACAATTTCCCCTTGACATTAGGCCGAACAAATGCCTTTGCGTCAACAATCTTAGACGAATTCGTAGGAGACGACAATTTAAGAGAACACATTTCTCTTGGTGTAACAGGGCTGGATTCTTTCTTCGAAGTACCAGAAATACTTAGTGCATTTTTAAGTTTTTTGCTTACAACAGATACCTTGGAAGAAGTATCAATAATGGCACGAACAGGGTGTGTTTTTCCATTATGAACTATATTTGCTACTGCTGTTCCTAAGAGAACATTGGTTTCTTGGGAGGGGAGAAGTATCGGTGGATTAATAACTTTTTTATTCGAAGAAGGCTGCGACAAATTAGATGCTCGGCTTTTGACTTCGGCAAAAGCCGAAAAAGGCTTTTCCGAAAAAAAGGGGCAACGAAGTCTGTCCTCGACTTTTGATCTTTGTAAAAGCCGGAAGTGACTTGGAGGAAGAAACAACTTTATTAATTGGTGGCCGGTGAAGAATGCCGTAGATTGTGGCTCTGGTCAGGACAAATGGTGCAAGAAGATTTGGAGCGTGAATTTATAACTCGAGATGGAGTAACACATTTAGAATGATGTGCCGACAACAATTTATTGGGGTATTGAGGTGTAACGATATTACTAGGTGACAACTTCTTGGAGGAGGAATGCAGTTTCTTTGGCAACAACAACTTATTTTTGGAGGGGAGGACGTGTTCTAGAAAAATCAATGTTCGTATCCTCTCTGTGAGCGTCTAATTCTACCCAAGAGGACAACGACGATTTATTTTTTATACTTTGCTCCCACAGAGTCACAGTAATTTTTGGCAATCCCTGCAAGCAAATAAAAACAACAATCGGATCCAAATGATCCGTGGTGACGTCATAGACTGTCATTGCAGCAAGGCAACTATTTATCCCACGTTGGATAGTTTTAAGGCCAGAAATAGTTTCACTGTCTAAGAAGGGGATTTCAAACAAACATTTGAGATGACATTTTACCTCAATTCGTTTATTGTCATACGTATCAGACAAAACTTTCCACGCTAAAGGGAAACTAGAATTGACGAGTGGAAATCTGGAAACGATTTCACGAGCCTCACCGGTGGTCTTCTGTATTAGGTGACAGAGACGTTCAATATTCGAAATACGTAAATTGTTTACAAATAGGGTGGTGGACAGATCCCGAAAGGTGGGCCAAGATATGAAATCGCCAGCAAAAACTTCAATGTCGATAGGTGGAACTACAAGACTATGATTATCGACAGGTGGATCGGTGTACCTATTGGTGGTGGAAGAATTTTGAAATTCTGAAGCAACTATAGGAGTGGTGGACTGCATAGAATTCGAGGCGGAAGGTGAAGAGAAGGGGATAGATGGCATATAATTGTGACAATTTAGTGGAGATGGTGAAATTGGTGGAGCTTGTGAAACTGGTGGAGCTATAGCAGGAGAACTATCACTTACAAGACTTTGAAGGCGATTGAGATGTCGATTTATGGTGGATAGACACCTAGAATACGCAATAAATCCTGTATTGTATTTTTCTTTGACGACATCAATTATATCAACCTGTGCATTCTGAGATGTCGCAAGGTATGTTTTGCACTCCTCATAAGTGCATTTAACTTTATCACATAACTCTCGAATTTCTGTGTTGCAAATTTCGAGGTTGTATGCAGTATACTGGGATTTTGGAATTTTTTCAAAGAATTCCACACTTTTGATGACAATGTCAGTGGCTCTATTGAAGCGGGTGAGAGGAGTTATCGACATTATATATGGTAAAGAGGGGAGAAAACAAGTAGATGATATATAATATTGCCGAAAAATAAAAACTCTTGTCTAAACAACAAAATATAGGGGAATAATAATTGAATGACCCCAAATGTTGTTATAGCTCAAACGATATGTCAGCAAAAAACTCCACAATATGGACAAAATTTGGTAAAACTTGCAAATGTCTATATTAAAGTCGTACAAAGTGAAGACAATTTGAAGAATTTCTTCATGATGCCAAACTACTTTAAAAAGACTACAAGTATTTTTTTTAATTTCCTCAAAATAAACAAAATCTACCAATTGTAGGGTGCAGTTGAGGAGGTGAATGCAAATAATACGATACGGTTGTCCAAAAAGCAAACAAGAATATATCCACTAAATGACTAATGTTCAATGGGTGGAATTGAAAACAACAACAAATAGGGAAAAATATTCAAAAAAATAATATCTTCACAAGCACACTCTATGCTTTGATTCAAAAAATATTTTTTAATATAATTGTTTTTGAAAATTCACAATTTTTGCCGCTTGGTACCACTGTGCTGTAGTGTGGTGAATAACGAATATCACACAAAACGGAATAAAATACAAGCGAAGCTAGCAGCGAAATGTCTATGCGTAAGCAGCTACGCACCCACACAACACACAATTGTTGGAATATTTTCTGTTATACCAAGGTGACGCTAGAAATGGGCGCGTGGAATACACGTGTTGTTATTGCAAAATGACGAGACAAATTCTGCAGAGAGAACTGATGAACGTTAGAACAATAGTAACAATAGAAGTATGTTTGGTTGGTGATGGATCGATACAACAAGTGAACCAAACAGCAAGTTGGACTGTGGACTGTTAGGGTGTTTGTTGTTATTGTTTATTTAGTAATGCAAATACTCTGAGGTAGAAAAGAAAAATAACAACAGCAACGAATCGTTTGGTTGGCGAATAATGCAACAACAAATAAACCAAACGAAAAATAAGAAGAGAAGAGTTTCGTATGTTCTTATTGCAAATATTACAAATTAATTTCTCTGATTGTTAGAAGAAACCAGGGGGATAACAACGCGACAAATTTGCTTGGTTGGTGAGAATTCAAACAACAAATAAACCAAACGAACAAGATGTTGGGAGATGATGTGTGTTGTTAGTGAAAATGATAAATAAAGAAAAATCGAACATGTTTGGTTGGTGAGGGGGAAAACAAGTAACCCAAACTAGCAATATATGAAGTTGTGATGATTAGCAAAATTGTACTTCAGAGAGTCGAATGGAAATTATGTGTGTTGTTATTGCAATATTATTTCGAATTCTCACTGAAGCAGAATCGATGAACAAATATAAGACGACGAGAGGAGGTAACAACAACACCGAATGCTTTTGTATGATCAACGCGTCGTAGGGTGATCAGTACAAGGCCATAGACTGCCAATATTTTGTATGGGAGGAAGTATGTATTCAAAAAGTAGTGGTAGTGTAAATCGACTAACACGACTTAAATTGCACAAGAAATGAGAACGGGAGGTGTTTGTTGCTGAGGTGAGATTAAATAAAAAAGCAATTCAGAGAAAACAAAAATAGCAACAACACGGATTTGTTCTCCAATGATCAACAATGCTTTTTATGATCACTACACTAGAAACAAATGTGGACTGCATTTTTGGTGAATATGCGAACGATTGAAATCACACGCGTAGGGATAATTGGAAGCCGATCAATGCCAAATTAATATCGTTAGAAATTGACAAACAAACAAACAAGACACTCGCGGGGTAGCTCATTTTTGACGAAATCTGAGTTTACGTAAATGATGTTAGTATGGTGATTTGTTGATGTGATGAAGAGAGATGATTTAAAATAATTTCTCCGTCAGCAACAAGAACAACTAGGCGACTTGCTTCTATCCGGCTCGGTACGACCAACTGTTTGTATGGGGGATTTGATGCAAACCAAAACAATGGAAAATAAATGAGAACACAAGGGTGATTAGTTTTATATTAAAAATTAGTATGGTGGTTTTATTGAATTTATTTCTTTTCAAAATTACAACAATAATTTACCTTTGTAAATTAGAGTGGCGTCAGAGGCCTTGGTGCTTCCGAATAAAAATAAAAGTTACTTCTATGGAGGTTGGTCGACAAGTGAACGCTGTGGTTCATGCACTCACAGAGTATTGCGGTGATCGCTGAGGATCCGTTGTCGTTTACTACATTTACATATTCCAATGGGAGAAAAGTGTCGAGCAACGAGAGAAAAATAGGAACATCCACCTCTCGGTGGCATCTGCACTCTACGGTCTCCGTTGAGAGAACATGCCGAGGAGATGCCCGTGGTGTCAATCAGCAGACGTGATTGACTGAGCTCGGAAAGTTGAGTCAGAACGTATCAAACTTATACAAAGGGACTTATCGGTCCACTTCTTCTAGCTCCTCCCCCAAAAAGGGTTAATATTTTGAAAACTTTTAAATCTCATATGTTCATATCCATCAAGAACCGTGTATATGCCTCCCCAATCTACTTTGCATAAATTTATTCAGGAATATGCTCAGCGCTTATAAAGGTTTATATTTATATACAAATAACATGATTGTTCACCCAGAATTCTTAAATTATGTATTTACAGATTGAAAACGCCAAAATGGATTTTCTGGAAAAGGCTGGGATGGTTAACTGCTGCCGAAATGAGGAAAGAATATTCTTTTATGCAGGAATAATTTCTCCTCGGAGTAATATGGAAAAAACCAAAGAAAGAAAAACAAGGGGTTTTAGAATAGGAATGAACAATCATGGATTTTATTGAACGAAAATTCGGTGGAGAATTTGGAACAGTATCTTACCAAGAACACTGGTGTTTGCTGGTTACTACAGAAGTAAGTTTATTTACAAAAAAGAAAAAAGGAACAACCAGTATAAGAGAAAAACATTTGCATTTAGTACATTAGCCTTTAGTACCAAGAGAGAGATGCAAATTTAGACAAATGAAAGAAAAATTGAAACTAGAGAATAGGGTGACCAGCGTTGTTAACCTTGTCGTTAACATTACCGGCCCCCTTGCAGTAACTGCAACTAAAGAAATTAGACCAAAAACTAGCACTCTCTCTTGTTTACAAAAAAATTGATATATTGAAAGATTAGATATATAGAATGGTGAACGGGCTGGTACCAGGATGCCGTCTTCCTTCAGAGTGACCACCGTAGGCATATAGACTCGCTATGTCCGTAGTCACTGGATACTATATCTGCTGTAAAGGACAATTTGTGCTTTTTGGGAAGGATGATAAACAATAGTGCATTAATTGGTGGAATATAATCGACATGTATAGCGACTAATGTGTTCACTGGGGCAAATCTTATCTTGGAATACACCAGGTGAGTGAATACGGATGTACCTATAGCTATTCGCACGTAAAAAACGGCTGCGTATGCCTTTGTGGATGCATCGCAAAAGCCATGGAACTGAATGCCAGCCGAAGGAGTAAAATTGATCCACATCGGAATTCGAACTCGATCAAGAACTGAGTAGGTAAATTTGTCCGAATTGAATATTTCCCATTCGGATAATGTGGAGGGACTTATATATCGGATCATATCTTCTGCATAATCGGACCATATCTTCGGCATAATAACTTTCGCTACAACTATGCATGGCGAAAACCAACCAGCAGGATCAAATAATTTGGAGATCTGAGACAGGATCTCCCTTTTGGTATAAGAACATGACAAGACTTCATGAAATAACTGATCATTGGGAAGATCTGGAAGAATGTCCCACGAATTAGTTGTGCATTTCCGAAGGCAAAAGCCAGCGGAATATAGTACAGATTTGAGTTCGGCTGTGGATTGAATGGCGGTCGAAACGGAATGGTATCCGAAAATCACATCATCGACGTACATGAAATTACGAAAAATCTCGCTTGCAATCGGATATAAATCTTGAACATCATCTGCAAGTTGGAGAAGAGTGCGAATAGCCAAGTACGGAGCACAATTGACACCGAAAGTGACAGTTTGTAACTCGAAATCATGAATGTTTTCACCTGGGTGGTTGCGGAATATGATACAATGGAATGGAGTATGATCTGGATGAACAAGAATCTGGCGGCACATTTGATCTATGTCCGCATTGGATACATATCGGAAGGAACGCCATTTTAGAAGTAATGTGGTCAAGTCGGATTGGAACACCGGTCCAGAGTTCAAAACATCGTTGAGTCTGCGACCAGTGTACGTATCGGAAGATTCATTAGAGACCACCCGAACCTTGGAGATCAAGCTCTCCGCCTTAATAACCGCGTGATGTGCTAAATCATAATGGCGTGAATCACTATTTAAACATGGATCAGGAACTGGGACCATGTGTTTCAAATGAACGTATTCATTAAGTACCTGATCATACTCCTTTTTAAGGGAACCCCCCCCCCCCATTCTCCATTTTTTATTTTTAAGATTTTAAATGGGCTGGTAAATGAATACCAATGCTTGTTAAGGTTTGTAACTTGGCACATATATATTTGAAGATTTAAAGAAGAAGAAAAATAATTTACCAAAAGTTGTTGTTTTTTGGGTTCAAAGAAAAGTCCATATTTTCGATGGCGGGCATGATAACTCCTCACTGGAACATCGGAATCCGAAAATTCCAACTGTGTTAGAAAGAGGACATGTCCGGCTCTCGTATGAACTAGGATTATTGACTTCGCACAACAATTAACAAAATGGCGGAACTTTGAAAATTTTTTTATAGAAATTTATTTTTTACCACAAGCTAAGTTAAAAAATAAGGAAGATCTTCACCGATTGGCTTTATCCTAGTTCATACGAGAGCTACACACTCCCAGAGAAACGTGTCAAAATTTGAAACCGATTGGATTACTAGTTTTTGAGTTATCGTGCCCGCCATTCGTTTTGAGAAAAACGCGTTTAAAGGTTGAGAAGCCCTTTAGCCGTCACTTGATGCTGACACAATAAATCGGCTATATCTTCAAGAGTTCTTGAGATTTTCACTTGAAATTTTGTAGGAACATTCTAGAATTAGAGTAGATTCGAATTAAATCAAAAACTTTTTTGACACCGAGAATGGGGGGGGGGTCCCCTTAAAATCTGAATTCTGTAGAAGTCGGCTCTCACTGCGAAGGAATTGTGTTACAGCTCGTGAACGGGATTGGCCAAGGTCCATTTTCTCTGGGAAACCTTGTTTGACAGGAAGACACACGGCAAATCCATCCAAAGATAGTTTCTTGTCCCATTAAGGAGTCGCAAATATCTCGCATTACGCCAGCGCGCATGATGTTAGGAAGAAAATCACCGCCTATAAGGATGTCAATGCTTGAACTTTTGAAGAATTGTGGGTCAGCCAGATCAATTGAAGGAAGTCGAGAGAACAAAGATGATAGTAATGTGTGGGAAGGAAGACTTCCAGACAAATGTGGAACCACGAATGTTTGCACGGAAAGCTGAACGGAATCTTCAAATCGAGAGGACAGCATAACAGAACATAACTTTCGAAAGGAGGCAGCTGCCGAATTATTAAGACCAGAAACTTGAACGTTGGTACGCTGATACGGAAATTTGAGTTTGTTGAAGAATCGTTCTGATATGAATGTTCCCTGAGAACCCGAATCTAGGAGTACACGAGCGTGATACGTTACTCCTAAGTGGATCACATTCACCAACGCAGTCCCTAACAAAGCACCCCGAGAATTGGATGTAAAACATGTTTGAATTACTCCACCCCCTGGACTAGTGGACTGTATTGAATTGGGAGAAATGGAGTGGTAGAGCTCCTAGGTGAATGTGATGGATGACTATTTGACGAACGATCATGAAGCATAGTGTTGTGCCGCCTCTGACATTCGAAACAATTATTTTTACTCGAACAATTTTTTATGTGGTGAGTTTTCGAGAAACAATTCAGACATAGACCTTGCTTCTTGATCTCAGCCACTCGTTGTTCAACATCCATAGCAATGAATGTAGGACATTTTCGGATAATATGAGCAGAATTTGTGCACAAAGGACAATTTGGAGCCGTAACATTGGTTTGGAACGAGCTGAACTTCGAATTATTTGAATGTATATAGGATTTAGTTTTATGGCCATCAGACTTCGGATAATTGCGCATCTCGGAGACGGATTCGAGCGTACGATGTCGATTCGTAAGGAAAGAATCAAGGTGAGCCCATTTTGGAATAACAGTCTTGTCAGCCCAACCTTGTTCCCAAAGCGTCAGAGTTGAGCCAGGAAGACGATTCGAACAAAGAAAAACAAATATTGGGTCCCAACTTCTGACGTCGATATCGTACAGAGATAACGCAGCAATACAAGAATTTATGTCGCGTTGCAATGACTTAATTGCACTCGCTGACTCGGAATTAATTGCAGGAAGATTGAATAGAACTTTAAACTGGCCATTAACAAGAATTCGCTTATTTTCGAAACGATCGCACAAACCTTTCCAAGCAAGTTGAAAACCTTGATTTGTCAAAGGTGCACGTTGAACAATATCTCGACCTTCGCCTTTAGACTTCTGGGTCAAACGAAACAATCGCTCGACTGGACTGAGCCTAGAATTATTTATGTACACGGCTGTGAACATATCTCGGAAAGTAGACCATGACATATAATCCCCGTTGAAGACTTCGGTATCGCATGAAGGCAGATTGAACGAATAATTTGAACCATGATCATTATAGATTGTAGCATTAGGACTCTGGATCGGAGGGTTCGAGGGTAAAACAGAAGGCTCATTAGGAACTGTTTGCCTTTGGAGCTCCTCAGACAACTGTGTGAGGCGAGCCAAGCACTCACAATAAGTGTTATAGGCACTATTGTATTTGGCCTGATATGTCTCGAGCTCCGAAGCGGCATCTGCATCTTCTTCGTGTTCATCATCCTCCTCGTTCTGTTCTTCGCTAGCTGGATCGGACATTAATTGGTCATACGCTGATTTGATGTCTGCCCATAAGGATTTTACTTCCGAAATATGGATTTTTACGAATTGGACAGACGTCAAAGGAACATTACCACCGACTACTTCGGCATTGAAGGTGACCAGACGATCAGCTTGACCAATGAAGGCTTCCAAGGACATGATTAATCAGTGAAAATGAATGAAAATTGATTTAGAACAAGAAACTGGTACAGTATAACGAAGAACTGTAAGAACGAGAGGAAGTAGGGTAATATCCCTAGCAAATTTGGTTAAAATTTCTAAAGAGTTGTTGAAAAATACGTTCTCCTTGGGATTTTCTTTTCTGTACAGCGCCACCTAGTGGTAATGGAATGTACAATTGGTAAATCGGTGGAAGAAAATAAATGCAGTAGGTAATGTCTACGAAAAACCAAACAAAATCCGAAAGAAATTGGAATAATACTGAAAATATTATGATTTTCGATGTATTTTGATTTCTGTAAAGCGCCCCCTGGTGACAATGGATCAAACTACGAACGATTACACCCTCTGAACAAATGTGCAGTTGAGTGATGTCCAAATGATCGAAGTAGATCCAGGAAGTATTGATCAATAATCGAGAAAATTAAAGTTTTCTAAATGGTTTTGTATTTACAGAACGCCCTCTAGTGGTGAGAGTATGTACTACAAATAAGCACAGGCGAAGGTACGAATCACAGAATGTAAATGTCCAAGAAAACCAAAAATATTGGAATAAGTCTCGAAAAAATCAAGTTTTTCTCAGAATTTCCTTATATGGACAGCGCCCCCTAGCGGCCGTAATGTGAACTAAAAAATGAACAAGAAAAAAGTAAGCACCAACTACCTTTATATATGTTCGAATAATATATTTATGTATGAATGTCGCAAACAAGTTACAATGCGACCATGTAAAAGGAACGACGGTAGGGTGCACGTACAAGTAAAGAGAATGCCTTAACTACTGTTGAGTGGGAACACACGTAAGAGAACGCTAGTGGTTGGCTGAACGAACGAACAAACAAACCAACAGCGGCCACCAAGCAACAGGAGCATAAATGTATGTATGAATGTGTGTTGTGTGAAAGCAAGCAGTACTCCGGCTAAGGCGGCTACGGCAGTTAGATCTCTAAGAACAACAACTACTGCGGTAATGATAGTTGGTCGTTGGATGACCGAACAAACGAACAGCCAACCAAACAAGAATAGAATAAATGTACGTATGACGGTGTGTTATATGAGGACGTGTAGTTATTGTTCTAAAGAGACGAATGTAGGCAGATCTCTAACAACAACAACTACTGTGGTGAGGAGATGTAACGAGCGAAAAGAAGAAAATAACACACCAACAAACACGTATAAAAAGAATTAGTACCAATTCTCGCGGTAGGAAAGAAAAAAGATGTTTTTTTTTTGTTAGCACTTTCGAAATGAATATAAATAGGAGAATAATATAATTAGAATAAATAATGAAAATAATAATTCGAAAATATAATAATTGAATATTCCACCAAAATTTGAATTTAATTAAATTGAAAATAGTGTGGTGTTCTTTGGAGAACAGAAAATGAAAGTAATTTACACTGTAGCTGGAAACACTGTGCGTTTGAAAAAAATTAAAAACCAATTGCCGTCGGCAAAACGCACTTGAACACCACACAGAAGAA
This sequence comes from Musca vetustissima, assembly GCF_032173495.1. Lineage (NCBI taxonomy): Eukaryota > Metazoa > Arthropoda > Insecta > Diptera > Muscidae > Musca > Musca vetustissima. The sequence goes on from NW_026873472.1 coordinate 34,309, forward strand.
TGCACTATTGTTCACTTTGAATATAAAGCACAAACTTACCTTGTTTGATGAGTAAATTGATGAAGAAATTGAATATTTTTGAAAATTTTCGGACCAGCTATCCAAATATCCGGCTCGAAGGACCAAAATGGATTTTCTGGAAAAGGCTGGGATGGTTAACTGCTGCCGAAATGAGGAAAGAATATTCTTTTATGCAGGAATAATTTCTCCTCGGAGTATTATGGAAAAAACCAAAAAGAGAAAAACATTTGCATTTAGTACATTAGCCTTTAGTACCAAGAGAGAGATGCAAATTTAGACAAATGAAAGAAAAATTGAAACTAGAGAATAGGGTGACCAGCATTGTTAACCTTGGCGTTAACACAGATGTTTCTACTTTCAAAGTACTTTTGTCCGCAGTTTTATTGGGCGGATACAAATACTTTTGAGTGTAGCCCTCAAAAAACGATACAATAACAATTTCAGTATATTGGAATTTATGGACATGTCTTTTTACCAAATTGGCTGAGAATCTCTCTACCAAAAATAGTCAATATTGGTCCCCTTTTTACGGTATCTCTCATGTAACGGTGCCTCCAAAAATTCTTTATTTTGAGTATTGTTAAAACATTTTTTACCGTATCGGATGTACTTTGATATTTTGGGTTTACCAAAACTAATTTACAAAACTTATTATTAAAATTATTAACATTGGTACTCGTTTCAGTGCGGCCCCAATATTACGGTTATCTTCCAATTTACAGTATGTTAAGGGCTATTGGACACTTTTTAACACGTTGACTGCCAACTACGAGATAACTCGTAGGTCCTGTGTAGTCCTTTAAAAACATCATGAGTAAAATGAAAAAAATCAAATATTTTTGGCCGAATTGAGTATTTGGTCCAGCCGAACTTAACAAATGTTTTACTTGTGTGCATTAACACCAACACAGCTGCCAACTGTTCACTTGTTTTTTTCCTTAGTTTATTAAATATTATTTCATTTCTCGAATCATATTTAAATGCTGGAGTCGATTAATAATAAAAATTGTATATTTCTCTAATGGCTCGCCTGAACATACGGGGGTTTCTGTCATTTCATATTCAATGCAATCGCTGTAAGCATTTCATAAATTATTATTCTTAATAACTCTAAGTGGTTTTAAATTCATACTGTCCCAAATCCTGCTTATTCCCACAAAAAAAAAAATAAATAAATAAAACTCTAAAGGTTTACACAAATAATTTTTTATTGAATTGAGTTTTATTTTTAAATAATTCATAAAATCTCAAATTAAACACAAATAAGCACAACTTGCAGATTTCGAAAATTATAATTTTTATGGAAATGTATGGACGAAAAGTTGTGCTAGGGTAGCTCAACTCTTAGATTTCAAAAATTCTAATTTTTATGGAAATTATAAGGATTTTTCAAATTTAACGAGTAACGAGTAGAATTTTGTAATGTATAAACAAAAAAAAATTGTGCTAGGCGAGTACAACTCAGCACAATTTAGCGCATTTTGATATTTGCATTTTCACCAAAATAACAGGGATTTTATCCACAAATAAATATGATCGATTTTAACGAGTGGAAACACAATTTGCGATGTATGGACGAAAAGTTGTGCTAGGCTAGCACAAATCAGCACAACTCTAAGATTTCGAAAATTCTGGTTTTTCAATTTTTACGAGTAAAGAGTAGCGACATAAACTTGTAATGTATGGACAAATAATTGTATTAGACGAGCACAATTTAGCGCATGTTGATATTTGAATTTTTACCAAAATAACAACGATTTTTATCCCCAAATAAATATTATCGATTTTAACGAATGGAAACACAATTTCGCGATTTATGGACGAAAAGCTGTGCTAGGCTAGCACAAATCAGCAGAAATTTCAGCGATGGAAATTGGAAATGTATGGCGAAAAATTTTTGGAAATTATATTTTTATGGAAATTATAAGGATTTTCCAATTGTAGCGAGTAACGAGTAGCGATAGAAATTTGTAATGTATGAAAAATCCTGACTGACTGTTAGCCATGCGCCGCCAAAAATCCTGAATATATTGGAAATAGGGTTGCCAGAATAGGGTGACCAGCGTTGTTAACCTTGGCGTTAACACAGATGTTTCTACTTTCAAAGTACTTTTGTCCGTACAGCGCCACCTAGTAGTAATGGAATGTACAATTGGTAAAGCGATGGAAGAAAATAAATGCAGTGGGTAATGTCTACGAAAAACCAAAGAAAATCCGAAAGAAATTGGAATAATACCGAAAATATTATGATTTTCTATGTATTTTGATCTATGTAAAGCGCCCCCTGGTGACAATGGATCAAACTACGAACGATTACACCCTCTGAACAAATGTGCAGTTGAGTGATGTCCAAATGATCGAAGTAGATCCAGGAAGTATTGATCAGTAATCGAGAAAATTAAAGTTTTCTAAATGGTTTTGTATTTACAGAACGCCCTCTAGTGGTGAGAGTATGTACTACAAATAAGCACAGGCGAAGGAACGAATCACAGAATGTAAATGTCCAAGAAAACCAAAAATATTGGAATAAGTCTCGAAAAAATCAAGTTTTTCTCAGAATTTCCTTATATGGACAGCGCCCCCTAGCCGCCGTAATGTGAACTAAAAAAATGAACAAGCAGTACTCCGGCTAAGGCGGCTACGGCACAACAACAACTACTGCGGTAATGAACGTTGGTGTTGGATGACCGAACAAACGAACAGCCAAACAAACAAGAATAGAATAAATGTACGTATGACGGTGTGTTATATGAGGACGTGTAGTTATTGTTCTAAAGAGACGAATGTAGGCAGATCTCTAACAACAACTACTGTGGTGAGGAGATGTAACGAGCGAAAAGAAGAAAATAACACACCAACAAACACGTATAAAAAGAATTAGTACCAATTCTCGCGGTAGGAAAGAAAAAAAGACAAGAATAATTGGAGCAACACACTGTCGCGAATAGGAAAAAAATGAAATTATGTTTTTTTGTTAGCACTTTCGAAATGAATATAAATAGGAGAATAATATAAATTAGAATAAATAATGAAAATAATAATTCGAAAATATAATAATTGAATATTCCACCAAAATTTGAATTTAATTAAATTGAAAATAGTGTGGTGTTCTTTGGAGAACAGAAAATGAATGTAATTTACACTGTAGCTGTAGCAGGAATAATTTCTCCTCGGAGTCATATGGAAAAAACCAAAGAAAGAAAAACAAGGGGTTTTAGAATAGGAATGAACAATAATGGATTTTATTGAACGAAAATTCGGTGGAGAATTTGGAACAGTATCTTACCAAGAACACTGGTGTTTGCTGGTTAGTACAGAAGTAAGTTTATTTACAAAAAAGAAAAAAGGAACAACCAGTGTAAGATAAAAACATTTGCATTTAGTACATTAGCCTTTAGTATCAAGAGAGAGATGCAAATTTAGACAAATGAAAGAAAAATTGAAACTAGAGAATAGGGTGACCAGCGTTGTTAACCTTGGCGTTAACACAGATGTTTCTACTTTCAAAGTACTTTTGTCCGCAGTTTTATTGGGCGGATACAAATACTTTTGAGTGTAGCCCTCAAAAAACGATACAATAACAATTTCAGTATATTGGAATTTATGGACATGTGTTTTTACCAAATTGGCTGAGAATCTCTCTACCAAAAATAGTCAATATTGGTCCCCTTTTTACGGTATCTCTCATGTAACGGTGCCTCCAAAAATTCTTTATTTTGAGTATTGTTAAAACATTTTTTACCGTATCGGATGTACTTTGATATTTTGGGTTTACCAAAACTAATTTACAAAACTTATTATTAAAATTATTAACATTGGTACTCGTTTCAGTGCGGCCCCAATATTACGGTTATCTTCCAATTTACAGTATGTTAAGGGCTATTGGACACTTTTTAACACGTTGACTGCCAACTACGAGATAACTCGTAGGTCCTGTGTAGTCCTTTAAAAACATCATGAGTAAAATGAAAAAAATCAAATATTTTTGGCCGAATTGAGTATTTGGTCCAGCCGAACTTAACAAATGTTTTACTTGTGTGCATTAACACCAACACAGCTGCCAGCTGTTCACTTGTTTTTTTCCTTAGTTTATTAAATATTATTTCATTTCTCGAATCATATTTAAATGCTGGAGTCGATTAATAATAAAAATTGTATATTTCTCTAATGGCTCGCCTGAACATACGAGGGTTTTTGTCATTTCATATTCAATGCAATCGCTGTAAGCATTTCATAAATTATTATTCTTAATAACTCTAAGTGGTTTTAAATTCATACTGTCCCAAATCCTGCTTATTCCCACAAAAAAAAAAATAAATAAATAAAACTCTAAAGGTTTACACAAATAATTTTTTATTGAATTGAGTTTTATTTTTAAATAATTCATAAAATCTCAAATTAAACACAAATAAGCACAACTTGCAGATTTCGAAAATTATAATTTTTATGGAAATGTATGGACGAAAAGTTGTCCTAGGGTAGCACAACTCTTAGATTTCAAAAATTCTAATTTTTATGGAAATTATAAGGATTTTTCAAATTTAACGAGTAACGAGTAGAATTTTGTAATGTATAAACAAAAAAAAATTGTGCTAGGCGAGTACAACTCAGCACAATTTAGCGCATTTTGATATTTGCATTTTCACCAAAATAACAGGGATTTTATCCCCAAATAAATATGATCGATTTTAACGAGTGGAAACACAATTTGCGATGTATGGACGAAAAGTTGTGCTAGGCTAGCACAAATCAGCACAACTCTAAGACTTCGAAAATTCTGATTTTTCAATTTTTACGAGTAAAGAGTAGCGACATAAACTTGTAATGTGTGGACAAATAATTGTATTAGACGAGCACAATTTAGCGCATGTTGATATTTGAATTTTTACCAAAATAACAACGATTTTTATCCACAAATAAATATAATCGATTTTAACGAATGTAAACACAATTTCGCGATTTATGGACGAAAAGCTGTGCTAGGCTAGCACAAATCAGCAGAACTTTCAGCGATAGAAATTGGAAATGTATGGCGAAACATTTTTGGAAATTATAAGGATTTTCCAATTGTAGCGAGTAATGAGTAGCGATAGAAATTTGTAATGTATGAAAAAAACTGACTGACTGTTAGCCATGCGCCGCCAAAAATCCTGAATATATTGGAAATAGGGTTGCCAGATTCCGATTCTCAAAAAAGCTGCACATTGGATGTTAAAATGCTGGGAAAACAGAAAAAATCTGGATATATAAAAAAACTACAATAGTACGGTACAAAAATACCAAAAGTTTTATCGTTCCAGGTTTACACATAGCTCTCATATACGATTGGGCAGATTTTATATAAGTCGAATTTTTAATCCCCAAATCTACCAGACTGACATGTGCATGGATTTGTCGAAGCAAAGCCGATGATTTTTTCTCTGTAATTATAATAAGATACGTAAAGTTACGACAAAAAACAAAGAAGGACAATATTTGTACTTGTTCTTCTCGTTCTTAGCTTTAATACTAATTAAATGACTACAAATGCAGTTACAGTAGAGACAAAAACGTCGAGTGAGTGACCCAAAAAAACTTTCGAAAAACAATGACAAGCACAATTTTTCCAAATTTGGAAGTACAATAATAATACAAATTCATATTTCTTATTTATATAACGAATTCTTTGTTTTTACAAAATAATCAGGCATAATCTCAGTTTGTTGTTTTTACAAAACAACTATTTATTAGTATGGAAAGAACGTCCACAATACCGCTAACATCGATAAATGCGCTATTAATAGCTTCTGGGGAGTATATGTCGAACAAGATTCGGTTGGACATAAACAAGATTTGGTGGACAATGCCACACATTCCACACCAATAAAAAAAAAACAAACTGGGATTATGTCGGACTAACCAAAAATGCTATCCCAAATAACCCACCAACTCTACCAAAATATATAAAGAATTTTGAAATGTCAAGGAAATTCGCAGAGTTTTCAAATTTTTCCCATTATTGAAGTCACGCAAACGCCCCCATTTTGTGGCTTTTATCTCAGAAAACCAGAAGTTCTACTTTTTTACCACATAGTACTATTACTTTATAATAGAAAAAAGGAAGGATGGTAAGTAATGAAATTGTGTTTGATTTGTTTAACATTTGAAATTTTAGTTTGCCTCTGAATGTCGTGTAAGTGACCGCGTGTATTGTATATGTTTTGAAAAATAGTTATTCATTTGTACTAGTTCCTGTAATTCGCATATTCAAAATGAAGATCCAAATCATTTTGAGTATGGTGATTTTTTGAAGGTAGAATAATTATATAACGTGTTTTTCCCCAATTTTATAGTAAAATACAGGTCATATAGTAAAAACATGCTATCAATTCTGAGAGATTTCATGTATGTTACAAAGTCTGTGGCCATGTGACTCGTTACATGGTGTCGCCTCTTCGTCAAAACCACCCTGATCTTTGGCCAGATCCCCTTCTCCATGAACAATTCGTTATTTTCGGATCATACTTGTGGTTATCGGTTGATTTGATCGCCTAAATATTAAGACATGAGTATCAGACCCAACAACTTGGCCATAACCAGACCAACATAAATTCGGCCTGTATTTTCATTAAAATACCCCAATCTTACTTGAATATTGGAGCTATCTAATTAAAACAAGTGAAGAAGGCGTTAGGTTCAGCCGGGCCGAACTTTGAATACCCTCCACTATAGGTATATTGATAGTTAGTTGAAATGAAAATATGGGGAACATACCAACAGGTATACCTGTACCAACAATTATTGCTGTAAACCATAATGTATACCAAATACAAATTTCAACTATCTTTAATGGACCGTTTTTGTCGATATGAGGCCATCTCCGACGTACACATGATTTTAATTGGGGGGTGGGGTGTAAGCTGTTGCTTTAATATGGATATTGTCATTGCAGAAAAAAAACAATTCTATGTGTAGGTTCCTGGAGGCTATTACATCGTGTAGGAAATGCCTTACAGTTGGAGTTGTAATTATTTGAGCTTCTATGCAAAATTAAGGACTTATATACATAGCTCTATTTCTAACAAAACATTTTGGCATCACAATACCTTCCTTCACGCTAAATATTAAAAATACCGAAAATGGGTAGGTATCACAAAATGAGGGATAGGCGTAACTTATATATCATTCTCGAACCTGGCCGTTCATGTTTTTTTACCTCCGTATCCCCCGAATGTAGAATGATTAAAATAGATGGCTAAATCGTCATAGAATTCCATATTTCGAGAACACAATATATACACCACTATGGTGGAATGCGAAAACATGTGGATAAGCCCAAAACACGGACAAAATCAGATAACTATTTTAATATAAAAAAGGGGGTTGTATGGGGACTACTCCAAAAAGGGGGCGAATATTAATAATTTTTGGTAGGGAGATTTGTTTTCGTGGAGAGTTTTGGTATCTATTAAGAACTCAAAATACTAAATTACAGCCAATTCGGTGGAAAATGTGATAAAAACCCCCTAAATACTGCAAATTAGAGGGTACTGTTATATGGGGGCTACCAGAAAAAGTGGACCTATATTTATAATTTTTTGTGGAGAAGTTTGGAACCCAATAAGAACCCATTGTAGTACTTTTCAGCGAATTCGGTTGAAAAACGTGCTCAAGAACCCCAAAATACCGAAAAGTAGTGGGTACCCTTATATGGGAGCTATGCCTAAACATGGACCGATATATCCCATCTTCGAACTTGACCTGTCTGCAGACAACAGACAACCCTTTCAGCACCCTATCTCAATTCTATTAGAAGATAGCGTGATTACAACAGACGGACGGACAGACATGGCTATATCGTCTTAGAATTCCACCCTGATCAAGAATATATATACTTTATAGGGTCGGAAATGAATATTTCGATGTGTTACAAACGGAATGACAAAATTAGTATACCCTCCATACTATGGTGGAGGGTATAAAAATGGAGTCAATATAGTTACAAAACGTATCAAAAGCCGTTATAGCAGTGATATACAAAAATATTAACCAATATTGATAACTTTTCGTTGATTTCGTTGCTTATAAGAACACAAAATCCCCAATTACAACCAATTCTTAAAACATGATTTCTTTGTAATATATCGAGTACTGACACACTTTCATGAAATTAGTATGTGTATGTATAAAATTATCTGTACGTATTAGTTTTTTTGGGTATACTTAATGCAATCACTTATATTTTCGGGTAATATAGGCTAGATCATCATAATAATACGCTAGAAAACAATGATTTGCATCAGCGGAGAGGAAATCCACAACATTAGTAAAATGGGCTTAATACTTATACGATTGTGAGATATTACATATTAAGTATTTATTATTAATGTTTTTGCAAAATAGTCAAGCTGAATCCCAGTTTGTTATTTTTATAAAAAGATGTTGAATGTGTTAATATTAATATTAAATAACACAAATCGAGTGAATGACAAATATCTTAATAAGAAGTGAGTGGCTTTTAGCAAAAATTGGTTTCGATAATATTTAAATTTAATTCCGCTTGTTTTTTTTTAATATGTGAAAATTTAAAAAAGTTTGTTGGTTTTTTTCTGATATTAATGAATAAACGTGATCTTGACCGAGAAGTAGAATTATAATAGATTCCTTCAATCAAATTCCTGTAGACAAAAGACCTGACAATAATAATATAATGGCAACTACCGCATTAAGCATACGTGTGCTTGTTGGCTCTGCCATTTCGGCGGCTTTGAAAGTTCAAATAGAGAAAATTAAAACAAAACTTAAAAAACTCTCTTTATTGACTCCTGAAGTCATGCCTTATAAGGATGTTGAAATTAACAAAGAAATTCAGAGTGATGAGTCCTTAGACGCTGTAAAATCCTTGCTAGATTTTGAAGGCAAGCATGAATCGTACGTTTCATGGCGCCAGGCTGCTCATTCAGCTTATAATGTTCGAGCCTTAGGAATCTCTAAACACTACCAGGCTGTAGCAATAATTCGAAATGAAATAAGGGTCAAGCCGATTTGGTGTTATCTTCATTCAATACAGTGTTAAATTTTGAGACAATTATAGCCCGACTGGACTTTACTTATTCGTATAAGCGTCCAAATTATTTAATTGAGCAAGAGTTAACCACTCTTCGTCAGGGTAATATGACGTTACTAGAATTATATGATGAAGTAGAAATGAAACTGATACTACGAAATATGAAAGTGTTGTCGCAAATTGTATGATCGAAAAATACAGAATGAATGCGTCACGCGTTTTCATTGATGCCACAAAAAAAAAGATTTTAGTAACGTATTATTTTCCGCTCGTCCATCCGACTTACCATCAGCATTGGCCCAAGAGGTTGAGTCAAATCGGGAAAGACACCAATTCTCCTCAAACTTCGCTAAATCTCGCGAGGACAGAGATAAGTATAAAAGTGAATCACATTCCGCACTCGGAAATGTTCAATGTAAAAATCCATACTTTTCTACACTGTGTAACATAATTATAGACGCACCTTTAATTCAATTGGTATGTTAGTTGACAAATAAAATGGACCCATTAAGTTATAGTTCACAATTAAACGATCAAAAACACATATTATTCAATAAAAATATTAAATTTATTCTATATGGTTTCGCCGAATTCTGCTCTTTCAAAATTACTGATGTTGCATAACTATAGATGTACTTTTACAAAATTAAATAAATTTATTTTTTAAAAATAAAATAAAATAAAATAACGTTTATAAATAATGGGTAGGGCCTCTCTTATTTTGAATAAGTTCCATAAGATCTACGGACAGAATCACCATATTTCTTAAAACGATGGTGGCGGTTCCTTAATGATCTTGGGAGCATTTTATAGCCACGGAAAGCTTTATTTGACATTTCATAGTTGTCGGAGGAATTCAATGGAGTACGTTTAAGACTTGGAAGACAAATTATTGTCATTTTGGGAAAGCATAATCAATACGATCAAAATCAGAACCTACCACAGCCATTCTAAAATCGACTAAATAGGCAGACCGTGAAAAGACCCAACAGACCCAATACACTGGGCCAAGACATCAGAAAATTAATTACATTTCTTAAGATGAGTCCGAGTGTGGTCAAGACTACCATCAGATGGCAGAAACCGAAGATGACGATATTGTAATCGATGCTCAGGATGAATTTTACCCGATTAATTTTTAGGTACAACTCCCAGCTACCATTTATAAAAAGATCCAATTTGTAAAATACGTAAATGTAAATTTTACACAAGTTGAGGACATGCAAGACCGCAAATCATTGCGGAAAATGAGAAAAAGTTTCGGGCGTTTTGCAAACCCCAAAGAATCACTTCCACATAATAAGAATACTGTAGCTACTATTAGAACTAATTCCAGTGATCCCGTTTATACAAAAATATACTTATATGAATATATGTTGATGAATATGGTAAAACCGAAAAACGATTAGTTATAGACTTTGGGAAACTGAACAGCATAACGGTCGATTACAAATACTCAATACCCCAGATACCCGTTATTCTATCAAATCTTGGCAAAGCGAGATTTTTTACGACGCTGGACCTGAAGGGAATTAAAGAAAAGTCCTTATTTTTGATAGCGGGCATGATAACTCCTCACTGGAACATCGGAATCAGGAAATTCCAACGGTGTTAGAAAGAGTACATGTCTGGTTCTCGTATGAACCAGAATTATTGACTTCGCTCTAAAATTAACAAAATGGCGGACCTTTAAAAAAATATTTTTGGAAAATCGTCGATTTTTTACCAAAAACCAAGTTAAAAAATAAGGAAGATCTTCACCGATTGGCTTTATCCTAGTTCATACGATAGCTATACACTCACAGAGAAACGTCCCAAAATTTGGAATCGATCGGATCATCAGTTTTTAAGTTATCGTGCCCGCCATTTCCAAAAGAGAAAAACGCGTTTAAAGTTTGAGAAGCCCTTTAGCCGCCACTTGATGCTGATACAATAAATCAGCTATATTTTCAAGAGTTCTTGAGATTTTCACTTGAAATTTTGTAGGGACATTCTTGAATTAGAGTAGATTCTAATTAAATCTAAAAAAAATTTGGCCCAGGGAATGGGGGTTCCCCTTAAATCAGGTTTCAATCAAATAAGACTAACTGAACAAGATCGTGAAAAAAACGGCATTCTCAGTTGGAAATGGAAAATATGAATGTTGCCGTCTTCCTTTTGCCTTAAGAATGCCCCCAGTATTTTTTAAAGGGCCATCGACGATGTCCTACGAGAGCAAATAGCAAAGTCATGCTACGTTTACGTCGACATCGTCATTATTTTCTCTGAAACCGAAAAAGACCATTTGAGTGGGTACTAGACAGATTATACGCGGCCAATATGAGAATTTCTCGGGAAAAATCACATTTCTTTCGGGAAAGTGTCGATTACCTAAGTTTTTTTTTTGTCCAGAAATGGCATCAGAACGAGTCCGGAAAATGTAGAGATCATCCTTAATTATGAAACACCTTCTGCACTCTTCAACGTAAGGTCGTTTCTAGGTTTAGCACGTTATGAAATATGCTTTATTAACACTAGATTGCCGAAAGCGGTAATTTTGACGGTTTTTCAATTTCAAGTACAAAAACAATTGTGTATATTATGACACAGCTTTTTAAAATTTGGTGACTATTTGTACCACATAGAACTACGTTTATTAATCATAGTAGCTGTTTCCTCCCCTCTTTTATTCCCCGTATTCACATGTGCTATACCTATATGGCCTAAAATCGGTCATTTTGACCTCTTGTAAAATATTAAATAATCAAACTACTTTTATTATTGTATAAAGTAAATTTCTTATATGACCAGATCAGTACAACAACATCGAATACCGTTTGCTACTCTAGAAACACAAACGAACACACAAATCGGGAAAAATAAATTTTATATGAACATGGCACTGAGAAGGCTTTACAATTGTGACCTTTTTCTACCTCACCATTTTAAGCTGAAAATGGCCCATTCTATTGTAATGCCGAACATCCTCTACTGTCTTGAGGTATACTCTGGTGCTAACATGCATAATATGGAGCGAGTTCAAAAGGCTTTTAATAGCGTCGTCAGATATGTTTATGGTATTAACCGTTGCTATCACATTTCTTCGTTCGTTCACCGTTTTATAGGATCTTCATTTACTAATTTTGTTAATATCCGATGTTTTTCCTTATTCTATAAAATATGCAAATCTCAATGTCCTTCTTTTTTGGCGAGTTCCTTTATTTTTTCAAGATACACTAGAAACACCAATCTAACAATTTCAAAATTAGACGTTCACATGGACAGATCATTCCTTGTTAGAGTGTCACGTTTATTCAATACACTACCTAACAACTTAAAAAGGTTTAATGTAACCATTTCATCATACCGAAATAAGCTTCTTGTCTTATTTCAAGGAGCAGCAGAATAATATTCTATGTTATCTTTAATATTATGTTATCTTTAATTTAACTGTTAATTTACAAATTGCTATTCGAAGCATATAGTAATAATTTATTGGCCCCTTAGGCTTTTCATTACAAAATAAAGATTTAATAATAATAATATTTCCAGTCGATTTCACTCATAGAGTATAGACTACCTCTTTTTTAAACATTTTGTCCGCGTTCTTATTTTTCTAAAACGGAAACTCGGGAGCTCTCTCACCGAAAACAAATAATAACAAAGTTGTGTATGATTGTAAATAATGTAAAAAATATTAAAAAACAAGTTAAAAAAATAAGTTTTAAATCTTTACAAAATAAAAAATCTTTCAGAATGAGGTCATTTTGACCGCTAACAGATATTCTAAAGAATGCTAACATAAGCGTTGGGCAGCATTTGTTGACGAACATAATGCCAACATTATTTAAAACCCTGGAAAGGAGAGTTACGCGGTCTACGCCCTTCCAAGACAGAACATCCATACTCTAAATGTAGAATCTATGTACACCGGGAAACATTTTGAGCCTCAAACCTTGAAGACTTTGGAAGAGGTACACACCGAAATGTCATTGAGTCGACAAACAAACCTGTCAAAATTGTCCTCCGGGAAGCAAATTTCCCACTTTAAGAGATGTTATTGTCTTTACTGAAAACGTCGAGTGTTTGATTGATTTCACAAACAGGGAAACATTGCTTAACAAAGTAAAATCGGTAATCAATCCAAGTGACGTAAATGCAATACATTGCGGTCTGCATTCACCATGAATTGGTTAGATACTTTCCCGCTACTAAATTTTGGCACTGCAAAAGTTTTGCCACTTTTGATAAAAATTAACAGAGGGAAATTATTGCCATTGGATATAACCGTGCCCATTGGGCAGCTCACGAAAATGTTAAACAGATACTTTCTGCTTATTATTTTCCAAAAATTGCCAAATTGGCAAATGAAATTGCTGCAGATTGTAAAATTTGTTCGAGTGCTAAATACGACAGGCACCGTACAAAACATGAGCATGGGGTAACATAAGCTCAGGTTTTCTAATGCTAAATGCTTCATATCGATATATTTTCAACGGACCCCTTCATAGCACCCCTAATGGACAAGTCGAGCATTTTCACAGCACACTTTCTGAAATAGCTAGATGCCTCAAATTAGAAAAGAAAATGGAAAGCACAGTTGACCTTATTTTACTATAAACCATAAAATATAATCGGACCATTCACCACCGTCTTTTATTCGTATGTTTTATGATTTTCGGGTTTCAATTTGTAACCAATTGTTTATTTTGTAACATATCCCTGATGATTTTGCTTATCAGACCCCTTACCACAAAACTAATTGACTATTCTGGCTTCGACTTTATACTGATTGAAGATGGGGATATTACAATTTGGCAGGACTTTGACTACGTACGACATACAACATACGTTTTACCTCCTCGCATATGGTGAATATAATCGAGTCTTACAATAAGCGAATACGTTCTATCCTACAATCATTGCATGTTCACCACAGACACGCAAGAAGTATTAACATCTTGGGAACAGCACTAAAAATAATAACGGAGACTCCTGCCTTTGACGAACAGAAATTTCGACAGAAGGAAGTTATAAATTCAATTAACAAGCAGGCTTCAATTAACTCTAAAACACAGGATCAGATAAATAAGTCAACAGATATTGTCAACAAAATTATTGGATATGCAAAACTTGAACAAATTCATACAGGGTATTTGTACGAAATTCTACTTGCCGGAATTAGAATTACGGTTGCGGAAATCAAAATTAGGAAATAATAAATTATCCCACGCTAGTAGATTCCGATGACGTAAATGAATTATTACAAATAAGTTTAACATATACAACTGTAACAGACTTGCTAGAAGTATCATTAAATAAGGTCCTACTGTATAATGAAATGTTGCACTTTCTTATTAAATATTCCAAGCCCAAGTTATTATGTAAGAAAATAATTTTGCGTATAATTGCAATCGGAAACTGTACCTCAAAGGTAAATTCATCATCTTGTCAAGAATATTCCCAACCCACTTGTGTTCAACACATTCGTTTGGGTACTATAGCACACTGCAGCACAAGACCAAGTAATCTTGAACCGTTGGAGATTGTCCATGATGGCGTCATGAAGGAACCGTTACAATAATTACAGGTAGATATTTGATTACGTTTGAAGATAAAATCAGTATTAATGGCACCATATACAAAAACCAGAAGATGGCACTGAAGATGGTACCGACGTCCGCTATATCTACTATAGTTAATATCACAAGTCATCAAGAGATATTGAGTCTGCCGTATCTTCAATGATTATATTTTGAAAACTTACAACAGGACAGTAACCGGTCCAGTGGCATCCGGACTTATGATCACTATTTTAATCATCAGTCTTTATATTAATTCAAATTGCGTCAAAAACGAACAGTAAAATGCGATGTTTTTGTCATTGATGACTATAAAATCCCCGAGAACGACCCTCACTTAAGTGGGGGAGGAGTTAACGCAATATCGATTGTCCCACCCTAATACGTTGGTCAGACGATGGTGAACGATTGTTTAGCCAACAACAAAAATACGAGTATTTCATCATAATTGTTTGTCCAACGTAAATATAATACTCTACAAGGCGCGTAGAGTCAGCAGTAGCAACCAATAATTATTAGTTTGTTTATAGCTTTAAGTCTTTTAATAAGTTCAATTTGATAAGAGAACTCGAATAAAGAATGTATAAAAACAACACACAAAAACACAAAATAAATAATTAGTGCACTCCCATTCTCGGTTTCAAAAAATTTCATTTTGTGTCTTGATTTAATTCGAACCTACACTAATTCAAGAACGACCCTATACAATATTAAGCAAAAATCTCAACAAATTTTGAAGATATAGCCGATTTATTGTGTCAGTATGAAGCGGCGTCTGAAGGGCTTCTCCAAATTTAAACTCGTATTTTTCCAAGCAGTGTTTTTGAAAATGGCGGGCACGATAACTCAAAACTAATAACCCCATCGATGCCAAATTTTTACGCTTTTCTCTGTGAGTGTATAGATATCGTATGAACTAGGATAAAGCCAATCCGTGAAGATCTTCCTAACATAGTTTGTGGTCAGAAATAGCCTATTTTCAAATAACAAAAAATTGCCAGTAATATAAGTTAGATCATCATTATAAAATACAAGAAAACAATGATTTGAAATGTTTTTGTAAAATTGTCAAATTTGTATATGACACACATTTTTAATTATAAATATATATATATATATATATATATATTACCTTTATTGGCAAATTAGACTCTCTAGACATTTCAGCGATCGTTTCTTCACTAGGGGAATTGTTAATATCAAAATGGGACCTCAAAATTTTAAGCTGGTCATTTGTTATTCTCGTCCGTGCACGTTTGTGGCTACCATATATCTGCGAAAAAGAAATACACAATATTTATTATTAAATTATAAGTTACGGAATGGAAAATTGTATTGCAAGAAAATTACGAGTAGTGACACTTTGGGTACATAAAATACTTTGTCTTAGAATTAACTTTACAGAATAAAGCTGGAGTGTTGCACAAGATTGCGCCTCGTCCGCTTGCCCCTGTTAGACAATTTAAATAATTTTATGTTGTTTAATCACATAGAAATGGACAATTGAATAACAAAAAAGAGTCTGAACACTGTTTTAAAGTTAAGTCGTCATCTTCGTTATAATCAGAGCTATATTCTTTCTTTAACGAGACATTGAATTAAATACACGTAAAATTAAGACACATATGGCGAAGACTTCTTCTGAGCAGGCATAACCCCACTTTAAATATCGTGGTTTATTTTGCTCCAATGAAAGCTGTGCTTCAAATTCGTGTCCCCGGTGTAAAAAGTTAGGCTTTAGTAAAAAATGTCCGGAGTAGAAAAAGACTTGTGTTTGATTGTTAACCGGTTGACAAGTGTCCTAGCATACATAATTGTTTAATCTAAATGCAGCACCTCCATATCATTAAGTACTTGATCGACTTCGAATTTATAAAATGTAGCCTCTACTTCCGATGGCGCAATTCCTACAGTCTTATAACGTCAGGTATATCATATTTCACATATTTCTAAAGTTTGGTACTGCTATAGCAAGCTGCTTCCCAGGCTATTTTTATCACTGAACACCTGCTCTCCTTCGGTCTCATCGAGGAAAAGTTGTAGCATACCTGTTAACTCTCTGTTAGATTCATTAATCTAATTAAACGCAGTTAAATTTGTTGTCTCCAAGATTTCTGTTAATATTCCCTCCTTTTTGGTAGATCCTGTGTTTTCATGTCCTTTGCCTAATATTCGATTAGCTGATCCACATATTTTGATTGTGGTCCTGTTGATATGTTGGTGTGTCAGATTTTTATCCTCTAATGATGTTGCCTGGTGTGCACTAAAATATGTTAGATTTTCTTTTGGCGCCGAATTATATAATCGAATGAATTATATGTGGTCCAATTTCATGTTCAACCGTGCGATCAGTTGTTCACGATTATATTGCTTTAGACCATTAGTTTGTTGTTTACCTCATCATCCTGTCGTCAAGCTAGAATCATTTTGCGATGGAGATTATATCGATTCATGTTTAATTGTAACATAACACAAATATATCGTCAGATTTGCCTGCACCACCTCCATACACAACTTCATAAAGTTTTGAATCTCTCCAAATGAACAATCTGTAATTCATAGTACAGACCGTCACATCTGGGTTATATTGTTAGGCTTATTTTGCAATTCGTACCCTGCTGCAGCTCCCTGTTGAATATGAAGTAAAATACACTTGGACTTCTAAGATTCTACGTACAAGCGTATATATCTATGATGTTCTTGCTTCCACACATGATTTAGACACGGCATCACGCTTCTCTAACCACGACAAAATTTCAGTTATGAAAGCGGACCTCTAATGAGTAATATCCAGCCATTTAGTTAATGAACAAGTATTATCATTTGTTGAGGCATGCTTTTTAAAACAATTGTGTATAAGAGGAATTATATTTTGTTGTGATATAAATTCCAATCAAATCCAACTATTCGAAACCGAAAGTCCTTTCGCATGTTGAGAAATTTTTTTATCCGATCGGCTGGTTAGCCCCTAACAGGGAAATTAAATTACATTTATTATTATCCAAAACAAGTGTAACACCTATTATAAGAGATAAAGACATCCCAATTCAAAAATCTACTGTTTGAAGTATTCAACAATTGTATTAAAGTTTTGATGTAAGAAGGATTATTTTTAATTATATATTGGCAATTGAATTCACAATTTGGCTTTAAGGAATGATGAAATTAAATTAAATATTCTGTTTTTGCAAAATAGTCAGGTGAATCCCAGTTTGTTGTTTTTATAAAAAACAACTATTTATTAGTGGGGAATGTATGGCATTGTTTGCCGAGGGGTAAGGCAGGGAAGACTATAGTTTCGGATCACGCCACTGATCCTCATCAGTTCCCTTAGTTTTTTGTTGGGATATTCTCCCCAGAAGCTATTGCTTCTATACAAAAAACCTTTCACACCCAAATGACGAAGTACTTAGCTGACCAACGACATAAACTGCATGAGAATAAACCGCTAATGCTACTGAATTAAATATTCTCTAAAATTATATTCATAATTAAAATACACAAAAGTAATGCGAAGATGGCGCCGTTTTGAAAGAAAAGCTGTAGAAGGAAACAGGGCAGATATTGGCGCCCAATTCCGATTAGAAACGATGTAATAACGTCGCTAAGTTGGGCCAGGACGAGCTTGTTTACCCTTCAGCATGAGGTGCCCTTTTAAAATACATGCAATAGGGGCTTCTGTCATATAAAAGTTTTTGTAGGAAGATTTGACACCCAATGATATTGCAATGACTGCCAATTCCGGCAAAAACAAAGCATTGATCCCCAAATAGTGATTATGTGAATGTTAATTCAAAATACCAAATTAAGGTCAGAAAATTTGCTCCCCAATGGATACTCAAAATACCAATTCGCTTGAAAACTTGCAAAAACTCCCTCAAATACCATCTACTTGGCGTACCGTTATATAGGGGCTACGTCATACCATTTTCAATATGAAACATCCAATGTATAAAATAACAAAGTTCTATCTTAAATATAGCTTTCTTTAATGACAAATTTAATTAATAAACGGAAGCGAAGACTTTCTGGGAAAAAATAACAAGGTTTGTTCTATCCACAGGAAAATATAATCAGTTTTAAATGTTAAGCGAACATAATGAGATCCTTCATATCATCGAGGAAGAGACTAACGGGGATAATAACACGGGAATAGCGACAAAATGGCAAGAGCTCTCTTTTTTTGGTGGTGATTTCAGAACATTGCTTATAACAGAATTATGGTCGTTATGATAAATAAGCAGAAATATATTAGCTTAGGCTACCTCCACTGGACGCTCAATCTTATTTCCAACATCTCTTACAAAATGTTCTTTTGCACTTGCTAGATTGTCTTAGCAAAAGATCGACTTCGAAAATTTGTATATCAGGCTTTTTCTTCCATATACAGTAATGTTCCTGGGGATAATAATGTCATACTTAATGCTTTCGTTATAAAAGGAGCCACACTACAAACATTATCATTTGTTAAAGAATTCAGCGCAGAACTACGTCAACTTTAAAACTAATTTTCGTAATTACAGATGTTTTTAGGGGTATCTCGGAAGTTTTTGTTCCGCGATTTAATGCGAGTACCTCATGTAAGAGATAAGTGGTTAGTTAGTATGTTAGTTAGTATAGTCATAACTTAACTTTTTATATTTAACAAATCTTCCCCGTACAATACAGATAAGCGCCTTTATATAGTATAAAATTGAATTTATATTATAAAAAACAACAAAAACTGCATCTTCGCATTCCTTAAGATTTTTTAAGGAGTTAATCGATATGCGCAGTGAGCAGATTATATGGGGCTATCCAAAAATGTTGTTAATATTAATACGCTTTAGCACGAAGCTTTGTTATCTGATGTTAATTCAATATAATATATTACTACCAATTATATAAAAAAACGCGAGCCCAAATACCCCAAAATAATATATATATATATGCTAGTCTGCTACAGTAGATATCGCATATAAAAAACTCAAACAAAGCCGGCGATTTCTTTCTTATATGCGTTTTTTCCTATATGGAATTATCGGATATAAGAAAGTTGTTTCTTACATACGTACATACTCATATAAAAGTACAAAATTAATAAATTAAAATCAGTTCACAGTTCGACTAAAGAATTTTCGATAGGACTAAGAGCGGTTTTGTGATGGTCATTTAAGTATTTTTGTTAGACTTCCAAGTTCTAAGAATACGATATTGCTTAGGATTTTCTCTTGTTGAAATTGTAACTCCTCTAAATTTTCTAGATAAGATTCCACCAAGTGAAGCATCGCCAAACCTCAAATTTCTCCGCTAAAATTTGAACAATATTTTGGGCTACTTTTTAAGTAATTAACTATTTGTAGCGTGGATATCCAATTTCCGTAATGATTTTATGGACAATTCTAAGAAACTTTGGTGAGGGAACCATAGGTCTATCTCGAAACTGTATGAAACGCCCCCTGACGGTGGTCATAGGTGAAAAAATATCAGAAATGAATTTCTTGATCCCAAAAAGCCCCCATATACAGATCTCTTCTTTATCTCTATAAATATGAAAATTGCGTGTATGTTCGTGATCGCTAAACTCAAAAACTACTGTACAGATTTTGACCAAACTTGATGAGTAAATAAATTTCACTATTTTGTAAACTCTATTTGCTCGATAACACTATGTTATGTTTCGATAACAAGTTTACGTTAAAAGTGCGTGGGAATTAAACAAAAAATTACTTATTATATTGAAGTTAATTTTATTTTAATGTACCTACATATAAAAATAGTGAAAAAAGGTGTAGTAAGTCATTAATTGAGAACGGTTAAAATGTTGGTATGCCACGGGAAATAAAAAATCAGGTGGTACCATAAAACGTTGGTTGGCCAATATCTTTGAACTTTTTACTTACCACGTATATACCGGATATAAAAAAGTGTATCACAGAGAAAACAAAAGTCTACCGTTTAATTTTCTGCTCCCAAAGTTTTGAGACATATTTTTCATGCAAATCTTCTTCTTTATAGCAATAATATGGATAAAGCGAACTTTTTTATAACGAACTATTCATTCGGTCGCTACATTCAGTTTTCAAATATTTTTATTTGGTTATAAAGAACTTTATACAAATAAGCGTTATACAAACGATGACAATCCGATAGTTTTTAATTTTACGCAGGCAACCTTCACAAAAAATGTCTGATGTAATGCCAGGTTACTCAAAGAAAAAGAAAATTGTCAAAAATCACACAAATCCTACCAGTTTATAACATGGATAAAACGAACTAATTTGCTTAGTTCCTACTAGTTCGTTATAACCGTATTCGGCTGTATACAAATTCTTTAATAATATGAATTCAAGTAAGGGAGACTGGGGCACCTTCGGCATCGGGGGACATTCGGCACTCGCGTTTTCGATATGAAGCTCTCACCGCACATCACTAGCTACGAGACATAGGTATCCAATATCAAAATAAATAACTGTCGCAAAGTTTGATATCTCCAGCTAATAAACTTATTTAGACGGACGGTTTTTTTGTATTTTTACAGACGTTTTTGTAATATTTCCATTCCATTTCGTAAGTATTTCAATTTTTAAGGCAGTATTATTAAAAAGTAGTTAATTACAACGTGCATTCTTATAAAAATATTATATTTTTAGAAGGTTGATAGAAATAAATAAAAAAAAACTATAAAAAGTACCTTCGGGGAAGATTCGGCATTTTGAAGTGGGGCACATTCGGCCATATACAGAAAGTGCAATATTATTTCCTTAAAATGTTTTTGAGTTTGTCTTTAAAAAAAATCCTTTAATATGGATTGAAATTACATATATAAAACAAAACGTGCTTGCATCGACGAAAATGCGATAGATAAAAGCTATTTCTGATGGTGTGTGTGTCCTTGAAAAGTCAATGCCCGCCGCTAGAAAATATAGCCTTATATGTCAAACTTTGAGTCACACATTAATACAAAATGGAACATTTAGAGGACCTGAATTTCAACCATATCGATAGAGGTGTTAATTACCAGGCTATGACTATGTTTCCGAATGTGCCCCATCAAATGGGGCACATTCCCCGGGTACGGGTACATTCGGCGAATTTGACTTGTTTACAAAACTGTAAAAATATTTAACTAATACTGTTGGGAATCTGTGCAACCCATTGGATGATGAAATCGAAATGGACCTCCTCGATCTCGATAAATAATTTATCGATGAGGTCCCATCTCCACCAAAAAAAGTCGCCTGATCGAAGAAAAATTTAATTCCATTTTTAAACATTGTTTTTAAAACAATCAATAAAAGACCGAAAGTGTCAAATTTGAATTTTGAATTTAAATTGTGTTTAAAGTGTTTTAATTTGCAGTCAACAAAACGTAAGTATCGCCTGAATTCTTGTTGTGTTGTTGTAGTTGCAAATTTCTATTGTTGTCCGTCTTGTTTAACAATAATCTTAGATTCTAAAACTACTCAGTAGAATTATAATCACTACAAGTCCTTTTGAATGTATCGGAACTTGTACATGGTCCTTGGTAGCCATTAAGTAACGAATTGGATGATTTCCCAAACAAATGTTCAAAAAAAAAAAACATACAAATTGATTACAAATTGCGAAAAAAGTAGATTTTGTTTTTGCTATTTTCTTGTGTTTGTGTTTGATTGTGGCGGCTTTGTGTTGTTTGTTGTTATTTCTAATACATACAACAAATTTTCACTGCCATCTGTAAAGAAGTAATTTGTGTAAAATACACTGAAAAGTTAGTGTTAATATTATATCTAACACTCTAAAATTCACACGTATACTAACACATTTTTATTAAATATCACTCTCACTTTATTTTTTCCATCATTTTGGCATTTGATCTTTGTTTTGATCATCTGCCATTTTAAAACATTGAACAAGTGATTATCATCTGTTCTTTATTGTTTACGTCGATCGTATGTGAGGTGTTCAAACCGTAGTGTTCACAAAAGGGAACAAGTTATTGTGGCGTAACGTAAGGGTGACGAACGTAACGAATGTAAAACAACTTGTGATTTATAAAAAAAAAAATAAATAAATACAAATTTAAATAATTATCTGTAATACAATTAAATAAAATTAAATACAAATAATAAAATAACTAAATACATGTTAATATTTTTTCAATAAACCTTTATATTTAAAATTTTATTTGAGAAAACAATTTTTTTGTACAACAAACAAAAAAAGTACATTTGAATTAACTTTAATAATTTATTAAACATAAATATATTGAAAGCTAGGGCCGAACTTTGGATACCCTCCACCATACATATACTGACAGGTACTAGAAATGAAAATAGAGGGAACATACAAAAAAGTGGACCTATACCGACATGTCTAAAAACGGATTATGTAAACCATAATACAGATTTCAGAAATTTTTAATTGATAATTCAAACTCGAAGATGGGGAATATCGGTCCACTCCTTCTGGAACCTCCTTATAGGGGCTAGGTCTAAATGCGGCTATAGTTCATTATTGAACCTTACGTTCTAATTTTGTATCTCGCTATCATCCGCAGTTGAAATGATTGCAATAGAGTCTTAGAACCAAACTCAAAACGCGGAACATATCAGATAACTATTTTAATATGAAAAGGGGGTTATATGGGGACTACCCCAAAAAGGGGGCGAATATTAATAAGTTTTGGTAGAGAGATTTATTGCCATATATGACTACAAAATACCAAATTGCATCAAATTCGGTTAAAAAACGCGCTCAAGAACCCTAAAATACCGAAAATTGGGAGTACCCTTATATGGGAACTATCGGAAAAAATAGACCTATATTCATAACTTGTTGTTGAGAGATTTTGTACCTATTAAGAACTCAAAGTACTAAATTACAGCTAGTTCGGGGGAAAATACGATTAAAACCCCCAAAATACTGAAAATTGGGAGGTACCGTTATATGGGGCTACCAGAAAATATGGACCTTAGAATTTTTTGTGGAGACATTTAGTATCCAATAAGACCCCAATGTACCAAATTTCTGCGAATTCGGCTGATAAACGCGCTCAAGAACCCAAAAATACCGAAATTTGACGGGTACCCTTATATGGGTGCTATGCCTAAACGTGGCCTGATATATTCTATCTTCGAAAATTTCAGCACCCTGTCTCAATTCTTTCAGAAGATAGCGTGATTACAACAGACGGACGGACATGGCTATATCGTCTAAGAATTTTACCCTGATCAAGAATATATATATACTTTATTGGGGCGGAAATAAATATTTCGATGAGTTACAAACGGAATGACAAAATTAATATACCCTCAATACTATCCTGGAGGGTATAAAAAGATAATATTCAATAAATGCTATAATTAAATAAAATAAAATTAACAATAAATTACATCTTTTAAATAAATTAATAATAAATCATGAATTTAACAACTTGTGTTAGGTTCCAATACGCAACCGACAGTCTTATAAAAATGTGGCTTAAAATAGACAATATGCCTGAAAATTATTGTTTAAGTTGGATACATGGCTTAAGGCAATGTATATGTTCGATACATTGTTTCCCTTTCTACAGCATTACAATTACCATTTTAATTGGCCGCTCTTCGGAGCCCAATGGGGAAATCTTCTCTACATATCTTCCAGGAGCGTCATTCGCCTAGTTCGGATTGTAGGGGAGAGTTTCCTCTCTTCTACTATATCTCCAGGAAGCCACATTCGCTTAGTTCGGATGCAGACAGGCGCTTTCCAATGCTGTGATCGTAGTTGTTGATCACGCCCTTGCTGTAGCTTTCTTGCCCATCGCAACATCATTTGCTTACCCGCTTTCGTAGAGTAAACACTTGCATTCTAACTCTCGTTGCTGAAACTTGCTTTCTAATTCTCGTTGCTAAAACTTGCTTTCTACCTCTCGTTTGTTAAACTTGCTTATCCGCTTTCGTAGAGTAAACACTTGGTTTCTAACTCTCGTTGATTAAACTTACATTCCCGTTATCGTTGTTAAAACATCTCTCGCTATCGTCGTTAATGCACGCATAAGGTAAAGTCATGTTTCTAACGAAACCCATATACTTTACAATAAAGATTGAAAATATTTACAAAACTCTATTTCGCTTTTCTTTATTTTTTGGGTTTCACTGCTACACGGTATCACGCCAACATTTTGATCGGTTCGAGCCGGATAAAAACAGGCATTTTCGTTGTCGGAGCATCTACCAACAAAGTGTGACGTTGTTGCTAATTTCGCTCCTTTCCCTATTTGTAAAGGAGAAGTACATCATCACCCCTCACCAAACACAACACCTCATCATCACCAAATTCATCAACATTAAAAACATCATCTACAAACAACATCATATATTAAAAGGTACGTATTTCAATTCCTTTTTTATTGAGCATTCCGCGAATTTCGTCGTTTTTTACTTTCGCTTTATCAAAACAAATACTAAATTTTGTTAAATTTGTTCGCAACGTCACGTACTGGTCGATCTACAATTGCCTTATCGAGTGCATTTCACAGTGGGAAAAAATACCGATCTAGCGCGCAGAAAATAAAAAAAATGAAAAATAGTCAGGCTTAATCCCAGTTTGTTGTTTTTATAAAAAACAACTATTTATTAGTGGGGAATGTATGGCATTGTCCGCCGAGGGGTAAGGCAGGGAAGACTATAGTTTCGGATCTCGCCACTGATCCTCATCAGTTCCCTTAGTTTTTTGTTGGGATATTCTCCCCAGAAGCTATTAATAGCTTCTTTACAAAAAACGTTTCAAACCCTAATGTCTCTTGTGACAATTCGAAGTTCTTACGTTACCAGCGATACGACCCCAATGAGAAGTTCGTTTCGTTGGCGCCTGACTTCGTGGTCAACAAGGCATTTTCAGACAACTACAATACATTTCCCACTGCTATGTGTCGTAACTTTGTGACGAATGCACATAACGTTGTTGTTGGCATTGCTAGCTAAAGCAATAAACCAAACAGTATGACCGGGCCTCGTCTACAACTTCAGTAGTGTTTGGCGGGTTATTTGGGATACCATTTGTATTTTGATTTTGCAAAATAGTCAGGCTTAATCCCAGTTTGTTGTTTTTATAAAAAACAACTATTTATTAGTGGGGAATGTATGGCATTTTCGCCGAGGGGTAAGACAGGGAAGACTATAGTTTCGGATCTCGCCACTGATCCTCATCAGTTCCCTTAGTTTTTTGTTGGGATATTCTCCCCAGAAGCTATTAATAGCTTCTTTACAAAAAACCTTTCAAACTCAAATGTCTCTTGTGACAATTCGAAGTTCTTACGTTACCAGCGATACGACCCCAATGAGATGTTCGTTTCGTTGGCGCCTGACTTCGTGGTCAACAAGGCATTTACAGACAACTACAATAAAATTGCGATGGTCGTGTGCATTCTGTGAATATATTATTATAATATGTTGTCCATTTTTGATATATAGTATTGGTATTTAATTAAATGTTATAGTTATATAAACCAAAAGAAATTTTAATTTAGGTGTTTCGGGCTAAATATATGTAAGGTCCGTTTTTTAAAGTTCATTCAATTAAAATAGAGGTTTAGTATGGAGTGCAGTCGAGTTCAGCGTTGTTTTTTGTTTTATTTTTTCTTGTGTGCCTGTCTAGAACATCATTTTTTCCTGCGATTTCCTGCGACTCTCGGATTTATGACAATTTTTTGCAAAAATGCCAACTTGGTGTAGGAAGCTTTTTTTTAGTTTTGTTTAAAAAAAACAAGTTCAAAATGTCCGTCCTAAGGTTCCAGAGTAATGGGTGTGAGTATGAAAATGAGGGTATTTAAGTAAGCTGCTCCAAACACTGATATTAAACTCATGCACTAAATATACATTGATTCCAAATGTCTTTCTAAATAAAAATTGAAATTACAACGAAATCGGCTGTAAAAGTCTTCTCAAATACCGCTGGTAAACCTGACAAAATATATTTGGTGTAACATTCATATGCACACGGTTTTACCTATATATATATATCGCTATAAGCAAACTGAAACTTTGTGCGTGGAGGTGGAGTTTATGGACTTTTATTATACCTGTTTGGGGTTTCCAATGACCTTACAGGCAAGGATTCGATGTTTAGGATGTATATTGCAGATTTCATACCGTCTGGTTTTGAAAAAGTGGAAATTTAATACCTCCGATCGGACACTTTTCGAAGAAAGGAAGGCACGTATCACTAATGATTTGAAGGAAGTAATGCCCATTATTGTTGACACACCTAAGTCAGTATGCGGAACAACAAACGATGACAATACTGCTAGGCGTTTTTTAGCCAACCTGGCTTGGCATCGTCGATAACTGGTGTTGATGAAAAATTAATTAAAAATGTTGGTATCATCCTTTCAACCATGACCTGTTAATATTCTATTAAAGCAGAGTCATTTGAAAAACTTACTAAGGAGACAATTTTTTTTTTAGTGGAATTATATCCTTGGTTCTATATGCCTTCAAGCATACACAACATATTAGTACATGGAGCTGATATAATTAAATGTGCAGCTTTGCCCATAGGAATGTTGTCTGAAGAAGCCATGGAATCCAGAAGTAAGGACTTTCGGAACTACAAGCAACTGTACACCAGAAAAATTAGTCATGAGGAAACAATGAGGGATCTTTTCAATGCGTTGCTATTTTCTTCTGATCCAAAAATATGTAGTTTGTCTCGTAGTACATCTCTTAACCATCGATATAGTGAGCCACTATCTGAAGAAGTCCTGAAACTACTGGAGGATTCAATGCTACCAACTAATTCAGATCAAAACTCGGATTCTGAATGTGATTAGTATTTAATATGTAACGCGTAAATTTTGTAAAATATATATAGCTTAATGTTGTAGATATGTAATATTAACAATAATAAAGATATATATAATAACATTATTGTGTGCCCTTAACCCACTTTTTACCCTCCAAATGTTTCGGAATTTTTAAAAGAAGCTCCCATTTTAGGAGTGCTTATTTCTCAATAAAGGCTACATATACACCACCGTCTTCTCGTTGACTTCGCTAGCCACTAGTGAGAAAAAGCACTAACAACAATACGAATACTCATCATGCCCTTTTTCTACTTTTCCTTATTATTCTCAAATCTACTAACATTGCACCATCTCTCGTACAACAACAATATTCTAATATTCCACGCGCATTTTTGTTGCGTCTGTTTATTAACATTCGATCTTCCAGCAAATTATTTCTCTTCACCACTATTACTGTTCAATCGTTCGATCCCCAACACTCACTGTTGGCCCATTCTCGTTGTGTTGTTGATCGTGTGATATCAACAGCAAATCTCACTCTCGCATTCCAGCCGCCTTGTTTAGTGTGAGCCGACTAACAAACAAACGTACCAACAAGCTCTTGTTCCCCCACACATCTCTGTTGGTTCGTTGTCGTTGGTCTGTTTGTAGTGCGTTAGCCGCTCACTCAACTCTGCTTGTGTTTTATTCCCTTTTGTGCGGTATTCGTTGTTCACCACTGCACAGTGGGTCCGTATGAAAAATAGTGGATTTTTAGAAATAATGTTTTTAAAATAATTTATAAAAAATGTTTGTTATTGTTTTTATGTTGTTGGCTCTTGAAGTTTCTTATCGCATATCGCAATTGAATATTAATTCGTTGCTAAAGTGGCCCACACACGTCAAACATGTGCGTTCGATCGGTGTGAATCGAAGCAATGTTTGACGTGTGTGGTACGGTGTTCACACCGATTTGCCGGTGCGCACACCGATCGAAAGAAATTAAAAATTTTTAATTTTTCGTTGTGCGACGCGCACATGTTTGACGTCTGTGGCCTGGTGCGTGGATATTTTCTCATTTGTTGAGAAATTTCGTGGAGTGCGGATCAGCGGACAAATGCAATACATATGTATTTGGAAGATTTTTTGATATTTTTACACATATTCTACTGTGTGCCAAATAAAAATGTTTTTTCCCGGAATAAAGTAAAAGTATTTAATACATTTATATTAAATAAAAATATTTCATTTTTTTTTCCGTCATCACTATCGCGGTCCATCTTCACGCTTCAAAAATAAATATGAAATGAAGTTTAATGGATCCGTTTGACGTGTGTGGGCTAGGAGCTTCACACCCTTCGAACGCACATGTTTGAGGTGTGTGGCCTACTTAACTCGATAGATATTTTCCATAAATTGGATTATTCTAAATTTCCTAATCGGCAGATTGACAACATAAATCCATCACGGAATATTGTGTTCAATTTGATTTAAGCTTTCGCACTCTACGGGTAGAACTTAGTTTTCAGTTTCTACCTTTTCGATATTATAAAGACAATTGTAAAATTCGTGGGCACATTTTCCTCTATTTTCTAAAATTTCATTAGTTGACTTTTCGTTATTTTGCGACATTTGGATTCAATTTTGTCGTGTTCTAAACTTCTGTGCCCATTTACATTTTTCGGAACTGATTCGTTTCCCTCTTTCGTCCCCTTACTTCCTTTTAATTCGTTGCAATCATGTCCATCAGTCCACTTACGCATTTCATTAGAGCCGCCGACGCTCTCATAAGATACGGCGCGTTTTTCGATCAGATCAAACCTGAGAAACTCAATTTGTTTAGTCTCGACCTACATAGATCTGAAATTTGTCAACTATGGACTAACTTCAAAAACTTGCATGATAAGTGCATTGACCACCTGTCGACATCGCCGAGTTCTCCACTCGTTGATAAGGATGTCGTCGATGGTAAATACGACAGTTCCTTTCGGGCATATCAACATTGCCTTTCGGCAATACATCAGGAGCTAGACAGACTAAAAGCATCCAAGCCGTTCACGTCGCCAGTAGTTTCTGTCCCGCCTAACCATCCACCAACAGTTCCTCAGTTTGTTTCACCTACACAGGTTTGCTTTCTAACGAAACCCTCGCTTCGTCGAAATCCACCCCTACTAATCGATTGCGAAAGTTTAGTCTTACCTCTTTGCGACATCGAAATCTTTAGTGGAGATTTTATGTCATGGCCAACATTTCGTGATCTGTTCACCACGCTTTTCATAAATAATTCTCGTTTGAGTGACATTGAAAGATTATGTCACTTAATTCAAAAAACCAGCGGCGAGGATCGGAAAATTGTTTCGAATTTTCCACTCAACAATCGTAGTTTTTCACTTGCTTGGAAATCATTGCAGGATACTTTTAACAATAAACGTATCCTTGTAAACAATAATCTCAAGTTGATTTTTGATCTTCCCGCACTAGAAAAAGAATCACTCATTGGCCTCAAAACTCTTCAACGTGGAATGAATAGTTGTATTTCCGCCATGTCTGTTTACGATGTAGTAACGGATCATTGGGATCAAATTCTAGTTTTCATTTGTCTACTTGGAAACAATTAGATGCTTTCCTTTCAGATAGAATACAAATATTGTCGTGTCTTGATAATTGGATCTGTATCAATCCTCCCAGAAAGTTGAATTGCCATATAGTTGTTCAAGTTCCAAACCACAATCGCCTACTTTCAAACACCACAATCGCCTAATTTCACCTCCAAATCATTCTATCGTAGTAGTGTGATGTGTCCCCAGCAGAGCCACCATCTACGAGTCTGCTCTCGATTTCTAAAACTTTCGTTTGAGAATAGATTCTCATTGGTAAAAAAGCATCGTCTTTGCATAACTGTCTATCACACGGACACCCTGTTAAAAACTGCAGAAGTAAACACAATTGCTCCATTTGCAAAATAGACATCACACGCTACTGCACCGTACACAAAATAGCATCAAGTTCTCAAATTCGATAAATGTATCTTCCTCGTCTAATACTTTGCACAAATATCGCTCCAAATCTAGTTCGATCACTCCCATTCGAAGTCCTCATGCTAAATTGGACAATCGGCAAGTTCTGCACACCACACAAAACAAATGTGCTTTTGGGAACTGCCGTTGTAAATGTTTGGGAACTGCCGTTGTAAAATTATGCTGTTCGTGCTATTATAGATCCCTCGTCGGAAGTCTCGATCATGACAAACAATCATCTCAAGTTGATTTTTGATCTTCCCGCACTAGAAAAAGAATCACTCATTGGCCTCAAAACTCTTCAACGTGGAATGAATAGTTGTATTTCCGCCATGTCTGTTTACGATGTAGTAACGGATCATTGGGATCAAATTCTAGTTTTCATTTGTCTACTTGGAAACAATTAGATGCTTTCCTTTCAGATAGAATACAAATATTGTCGTGTCTTGATAATTGGATCTGTATCAATGCTCCCAGAAAATTGAATTGCCATATAGTTGTTCAAGTTCCAAACCACAATCGCCTACTTTCAAACACCACAATCGCCTAATTTCACCTCCAAATCATTCTATCGTACTAGTGTGATGTGTCCCCAGCAGAGCCACCATCTACTAGTCTGCTCTCGATTTCTAAAACTTTCGTTTGAGAATAGATTCTCATTGGTAAAAAAGCATCGTCTTTGCATAACTGTCTATCACACGGACACCCTGTTAAAAACTGCAGAAGTAAACACAATTGCTCCATTTGCAAAATAGACATCACACGCTACTGCACCGTACACAAAATAGCATCAAGCTCTCAAATTAGATAAATGTATCTTCCTCGTCTACTACTTTGCACAAATATCGCTCCAAATCTAGTTCGATCACTCCCATTCGAAGTTCTCATGCTAAATTGGACAATCGGCAAGTTCTGCACACCACACAAAACAGAAATGTGCTTTTGGGAACAGCCGTTGTAAATGTTGTACATAATCGGAAAAATTATGCTGTTCGTGCTATTATAGATCCCTCGTCGGAAGTCTCGATCATGACAAAGAGACTACAACAAACTATTGGAATTGAATATCGTTTTACAAACACTACTCTATCTGGAGTAAATAATGCTACAACTAGCACTTCTAAAGTAATTTGTTCTTTAAAGTTATCCTCGCCCAAAAACTCGAGTAATATTTTATACACAGACGAGTTTGTCCTGCCAAATATTTCTCATAAATAATTGTCGTTGTCGTCTATCCCGAATCTGCGTAGTAATTTATCACATATAGAATTTGCTTACACCTCCAATAATAACGATATAGACTTGTTATTGGGCGCAGATTTATACTCTAAAATTCTATCGGCTGAGTCGCTTCACATTGTTTTGAATTCACTGGTGGCTCAGAAAACTATATTCGGTAATATATTTACAGGACCGATTTCTAGTCAAATTGCATTGTTGACATAACGAACAACTTTTAATTGTAGTTTATATATATCATATTGCAAACTCGCTATTTGTTGTTAATTTCCTGCTCAATAAAACTGAACTACTCTATCCGCCTACGGGGAGCAAAGCTGAATGCTATCGGACGCGTCCACAGGTTGCGGATAGTGGAAAGCCCAACACCATTCGTTGGGTAACTGTTAATAACCAATAAACAGTCGCGGACAATCAGCGGGCTCAGGGGGAGAGTCTCGGAGGAAATGACCGAGTGCCAATGATCCCTGAGTCGACGAGGCGAGAATGGCGCCCCCTCCCATATATCCATCTCAAGGTTTGGGACACTACCTTCTTAAAGTGTCTCCCCTAACGCTGGGGTGTCATGCGACCTCGTGCCTATCAGCGTTCCACGGTTTGCAGTCAGGGTACCGACTGTATTAGAACGGAGCCTTGTTGATACCTGGGCGCCTCAACAAGTGTTTCAGGCTTAGTTGCCAAGTAAGAGGCTATGCCATGGTCGACCTCAAATCCTCACAAACAGCACTTTTATGGAGCCAATTTTTAATACCCCCCCCCCCCCCAAAAAACAAAACAATGAATGCGAATCTTCGACTGATGTTGGTGTGGCTGCCTTGGCACCCTCAGTCCCGAACTCTACAAGGTCAGACATCAATGATTCCCCCAAAGTGTTGACGACCCAAGCAATTCCCCTGGACCTATCTTTAGCCACCTGTCCATCTCTCGATGACGTAAATGCAAGCCTGGAGAGGCAGTCGAATCTTCTCCTCGACCTTCTAGAGGAAACCGGCTCCTTCCGCCTCAGTCAGGAGAGCATCCCAAATCAGCTCTGGGATGACTCTCTCTTGTCGGACGAGGATGACATTATGGAAACCACCGTTATTAGAACCACGGTGATAAGCACGGTAGAAACCATGATGTCTCCCCTGAAGCAAGGAGGGTCCCCTCGGCTGACTAATGAGGCAAACCCTGGCGAGGTTTAAGACGTTGACTCAACCTCCACGGCCTGCAGTGACGTCGCGAGGCTTCTAAGGCAGTTGGCTGTCGAAGCAGATGCTGGCACCGATGAGGCTCCCGTCGTTAAGATGGATGATTCATCGGTACCATTATCTGATAGACAAGCTGACGCTAAGGAGATCGCTGCCAAGAAAATGTATCGGAGAGCAGTAAATTTCTGCAAACGGTACATTGGACGGGACAGCGACTCCATCACGGGTAAGGAGTTCCTGTTAATCAAGAGGAACCTCAAACTCATTAGGAAGTTCTCCAGGAACTATCCTGATGACATTGAGAGGGACTTCTTGATTGACAGGATCCCCCGACCCAGTACTAAGACCACGGCGGTAGTCCCTTCTAAGAAGGAGAAACCTGCTGATGGCCCCGGTACATCCAGGAAGCTGATGCCTGAGACGTCTAAGCCCTCAGCACCCCCAAAGGGTAAACTGAGTACTGAGACGTCTCAGACATCAGAATCCACAAAGACAGAAGGCAGGGGACTGTCGAAGTCGGCCCGAAAGAGAGCCCGCAAAAAGGCCTCCAAGAAGACCGATAAGGCACAACCGCCCTCTGTCAATCCACCTTCTGCCGAATTGCCAAAGCTGACAGCCAAGGCGGTGACAATTGGGCAGTCGTCAGTGGTCAAGCAGAAGGTAGCGGACGCGAAGCAGGTGCCTGCGTCTGCTGGGCATACCTCTGCGGTAGCTGCTACCCCGGGTGCCAAATCTCGGCCACAGCCCACGGATGTCAAGAGAATGAGGTCCTCGGAGGAGCAACAACCTGCTGCAAAGAGGCCCACGCAGTCGTCGGCCGTACAGAGCTCTGCTTCCTTTGCTTCGGTGGTAGCGTCGAAGGAGAAACCTGCCAAGAGCAGCGATTGTGGGGTGAAAACCAAACACGCTCTCTCGAAGCAGGTAGCCCAGACACCTACAACTAAGCAAGGCGACTCTGCTGATCCAAAAGAGGTTCCGGAAGATCTGCGGGTAGCGATCATCGACCGAGCTGACCCTGACGGGTTTATCAGTGAGGAGAGATGGGAGCTGGTCGACAGCTATCTGAAGGACCTCTTCCTGTCCGACGAGGTTGATCGTGAGAGCCTGCGGTTTGGCCTGACCTCCTCTTACAAAGGAGTAAAGGTTGTTGATTGTCGCACTAAGAAGACTTCAGATTTTCTTAAGAAGACAATCAACAGCCTGGACCCCCTTTGGGAGGGTGGTCGTCTGGCGGCCGTAGCGGTTCAAGAGATACCGAGCGGTATGGTAACCTCGGTGTTTATCCCAAAACCTTTCAAGGGGCTGGAGAAGACACTGAGGTTATTGGAGAAGCAGAACGACGGCCTTCAGACGAGGAGGTGGAGAATCCTCGCCTCGTTTGAAAGGAACGGCGGTGTAGTCGCGAAGTTCGCTACCGATTCTGCGGGAGAGGAGTACTTGAGGAAGAACAAGGGTGAGCTTGTTTATGGAATGGGGAAACTTTGTTTCCGTCTCACCACTCCAAAACAATAGGCAGGCAGCAGCAAGCGCTTAACGCGATCCAGATAAATATGCATCACTGTAAAGCAGCAGCTGCTGAACTGCTACTCACCCTTTCTTCCTCAAACATCGACGTGGCGCTCATCCAGGAACCTTACCTGTACAAAGGTAAGGTGACTGGACTGGGCGACACCAAATACACGCTTTGTCTACCTCCAATGGAGAGAAGGTGAGAACGTGTATTCTTGCTAAAAAGGAGTTAAATTTAATGCTTCTTTCTAATTTCAGCAATGGAGATATGACGACAGCAAGACTAGACAGAGGTACCACGAAGCCACTGATAGTCTCTGCCGTCTATCTTCCCTACGAAGCTCCTGACCCACCCGGCACTGTTGTATGCCGCCTATTGGAGGAGATGAGTAGAGTTGGTGACCTCGTCTTGGGATGTGACGCCAACGCACATCACTTCTATTGGGGAAGCAGCAACACAAACACAAGAGGTGAGTCCATCTTCGAGTTTATACTTAGCTATAATCTTAGAATTTGTAATAGACCAACTTTTGTAAATAGGGTGAGAGGTGAAGTCATCGATATAACCCTCACAAATATGGACGACTCTGGGGTCGTAAACTGGGAGATGTCTGAGAAATGTTCCTTTTCGGATCATAGACTCATATCCTTCCAGATTCCTACCTCTAGAGTTAAACAGAAACCTTATAGGAATCCTCGGAAGACGAACTGGGACAAATTCAAAGCTAAAACAGCAGCCTCTTTTCGGGATCGTAATGATCTCAAAACGGTTGAGGATGTTGAATTAGCTGTGAAAAATGTCACGGCCACTCTTCTGAAGAGCTATGAGGCATCTTGTCCCCTGACATACCCTGGGAAGAAATCTCAGCCGGTATGGTGGTCACAGGACCTTGCAACCTTGCGGAAGGCTGCAAGGAAAGCTTATAATAGAGCTAGTAAGACAAAGCTCAGTACAGATTGGGATGTCTATAAAAGACAATTCAATAGGTACAAGGGCGAAATCAAGAAAGCTAAACGTGAGTCTTGGGTCTGCTATAGCGAGTCGATCGAAAGAGTCAACGAAGCGGCCAGATTCCGCAGAGTACTCTCTAAGGATCCAAAATCCATAGGAAGTATTAAGCGAAGTGATGGAACGTGGACAAACTCTGGCAGTGAGACTCTTGATCTTCTATCATCAACCCACTTTCCTGGTTGCAAGGACTATAGGGAAGATGCGCAGTGTGTGCATCAGCCTACAGTTCGGACGAGGGAAGAGGAGAAGATGATAGAAGACACTATAAGATACCCAAAAATGATATGGGCGATAAATAGTTTTCAACCCTACAAATCTCCTGGTCCAGATGGTATAACACCGGCCATGCTGCAACACGCAGATGAACGGATAATATCATATCTGCAGGACATTTTTAGGGCTTGTTTACTTTTGTCGTACATACCCAGTCTATGGAAAGAGGTTACCGTGACCTTCATCCCGAAAGCCGGGAAGCCGAGTCATACGGTACCTAAAGACTATAGACCGATTAGTCTTTCTTCCTTTCTACTAAAAACTTTAGAAAGGTTACTAGACTCAGAAATTAGAGATACCATTGACCGTAATAAACTTAGTAAATCCCAACATGCCTATATCAAGGGCAGATCAGTGGATACAGCTCTGCATGAGGTGGTTGGATACATCGAGAAGAATATGGAGTCCTCTGGCTACACGTTGGCAGCATTCCTCGACATCGAAGGAGCTTTCAACAATGTGAAGCTAGAGGCAATCCATTCTGCTCTCGTAGACATAGGTATCCCCTCACTCCTTACGGAATGGATTGATAGAATGCTGGAAAGCAGAATTATCAACTCATCCCTAGGAGAGAGTTCCGTGAGGAAATCTGTCAACAGAGGCACACCTCAGGGTGGAGTTCTTTCCCCCCTTTTGTGGCTTCTGGTGATAAATGAGATACTTATGAAATTCAATCATCTCAGGATAAAGGTTGTAGCCTATGCCGATGATGTAGTCTTGTTGGTTGGGGGTAAGTTTATTACGACAATATCAGACATCCTGGAGGGTGCTCTTTCAACCCTATCAAATTGGGCTTGCACCAAAGGTCTTGGTGTAAACCCCACAAAAACCGAACTGGTACTCTTCACTAGGAAATACAAAGTTCCTAGTTTCCGTCGCCATCACTTGGTGGAGTGACATTAACCCTCTCTGATGAAACTAAATATCTTGGCACTGTCCTTGACCGCAAGTTACTGTGGAATAGGAATGCCGAGGAACGCTCTAAGAAGGGATTGATGGCACTCTATTCATGCAAGAACTCCATAGGCAAGAGTTGGGGATTGAGACCCGGAATTATACACTGGCTGTATACGACGATTGTCTTACCCATACTTACCTATGGATGTCTTGTCTGGTGGCAGGGGGTGAATAAAAAGAAGCTGCTGACAAGACTGAGCTTAGTACAGCGATCGGCTTCAATTCTGATCACTGGAGCATTAAGAAGCACACCACAAGCAGCCTTGAACGCAATCTTGAATCTCCAACCATTGGACATTCTGATCAAATTCCAGGCTGCTAGGTGTGCCCTGAGACTCCGGGAAACAGATGCCTTGAAATCGCGGAACTATGGTCATGCCAGCATTCTAAACATAACGCCAAGTAATGACCTTTTTAGGGGGGATAGTCATATCAGTGATTATATTCCCCCCCACAGGGATTTTAATGACATTAAAGTCGAATTTCCTAACAGGGAATCCTGGACTAGTGGCTCCCTACCTCTGCCAGGTCTGTCAATCTTCACAGACGGGTCCAAGATGGAAGAAGGCACTGGCGCAGGCGTCTACTGCAGGGAATTAGGTATACGAAACTCATATAAACTCAACAATGATTGTAGCGTTTTTCAACCAGAGATTCTTGCAATCACGAAAGCGGCCGAGATAGTAAAAGCACTTAATACAGACTTTACAGGACCGGTGACTATTTACGTAGATAGTCAGGCGGCCCTGAAAGCGGTGAAGTCGCATACTATAAACTCGAAAGCAGTTCATGATTGTAAGACCGCTCTGAATGATATACGTCAAATAGTTGGGTTATGTTGGGTTCCAGGACATAACGATATTGAAGGGAATGAGATAGCCGACGAGCTTGCTCGAGGGGGGTCACAGTCGTCCAGTCTTCTGATTGAGAGATCTGTGAAACCCCCTATTAGCTATTTCATTGGCAGAATCCGCGCGTTCTATTGTGAGGTAGTCGGCAACAGATGGCTAAGGGAACATGCATGCAGAATCTCTAAATCTATCTGGCCAGAATTCTCTCATAAAAGAACGTCTTCGCTGCTGGATCACAACAAGAGGGAGATTAAGATCGTTGTGGGGATCACTACTGGTCACTGCAAAGTTAGATCTCTCACTTCTAAGTGGGACTCCAGTGGAGAGGATTACTGTCGTCTATGTGAGGATGAAGAAGAAGTGGAAACAATTGAGCACATCCTTTGCAAATGTCCATCGCTGATCAGCAGAAGACATAAACAGTTTGGATGTTATGAAATTGATAATCTAGTCTTCTTCTCCAAAATAGACCCTAACCTTATTCTAGGCTTTGTCAAAAAATTGACTTGGCTAAAATAATATCTCTTCCGCTTCCGCTCCCTCCTATTCTGACTACCTCTCTCTCTACTCTTCCACTATCTTTTCTTCTTTCTCTTTATAGGTACACCTATAAATAATGGATGATCACAATGGACATAGTCTCCGAGTGGACGGTTGTTACAACAGCCGTACATCCCAAACCTAACCTAACCTAAACTGAACTACTCTAACTATCGATGCATTTAATTCACAATGCAATTACTTTCTAACTCTCGTTGCTAAAACTAGCTTTCTAACTCTCTTTTGTTAAACTTGCTTACCCTCTTTCGTAGAATAAACACTTGGTTTCTAACTCTCGTTGATTAAACTTACATTCTCGCTATCGTTGTGAAAACATCTCTCGCTATCGTCGTTAATACACGCAGAAGTTAAAGTCTTGTTTCTAACGAAACCCATATACTTTACAATAAAGATTGAAAATATTTATAAAACTCTATTTCGCTTTTCTTTATTGATTGGGTTTCACTGCTACACGGTATCACGCCAACTATGGAGGAACACTGGCACAATGTTAAACAGGCCTTTGAATTAGTTTATCTAGTAGAAGTTGAAGATGAACCTTATAAGGAAGAGGCAAGAGACATATTTGAAAACGTCAGAGATAAACATAAATCAACTAAGGCCAACTTATAAGAAATTGTGACAAAGAGAAAAATGGTAAGTCAAAGTAATACCGCTGGAAGCGATGTTACAAATCCGTCATTATTTCACAGCTCAGCTGTTTATCCACCAAGCACAACGTTTGACATGTAGGAAATTTGCATTAAAGTGCTACCTTGTAACACTAATGACTTCTACGGAAGTTATGAAGAATGGTCAACATTTAGAGATATGTTTACGGCACTTTATGGAAATGATCCCAGACTCACGCCAGCGCAAAAACTTTATCATTGGCGTAATAAAACGAAAGCTGGGGCTGGTAGAATTGTAGATCAGTACCCATTATCTGATCAGAATTTTTTGGCGATCGAGACTAGAAGTAGATGAACAATAACAATAATGCTGCAAAGAGACATTGGCGCAAAAACAATACTCATTAGAAAACTGACAGTTCAATGTTGTAACAATAAGGAGTATGGAGTTTTCTAATGAGTATACAAACAAACACAATGAACACGACCGTTCAAAGATGCATTTCCCCACAATGCATATAAAGGCGATTCTTATTAAAACATTGGCGCCCACCTGACAACATTAATAATGTTGTAACACAGATATTCAATTTAGATAGTTACATAAAGTAGTATATAGTAATATAGGCGGTGCAGTGTGTGAGCAATTTAATTCAAGGTTTTTTCCAAATTCAAATACAAGTAACAAATTTATAGTGGAACTATTTTTATGGGGAGCATGCGAGTCGCCAGCAGGAACGGACGTTCTCCCTGATTCAACCATACGAACATGGCGTGATTGCCCATGGAAGTGATCGCGATCGAACCCATAGTTATGGATTCAGATTTTTGATTACCAGGGACGAAGAACCC
The DNA here is from genome assembly GCF_032173495.1 of Musca vetustissima. Classification (NCBI taxonomy): domain Eukaryota; kingdom Metazoa; phylum Arthropoda; class Insecta; order Diptera; family Muscidae; genus Musca; species Musca vetustissima. The sequence goes on from NW_026873472.1 coordinate 73,736, forward strand.
GCAGTTACGGGTTTAATATTGCTTAAATCCGCAGAGATGGATTTCGATATTATTTTAGTTTCTTTAGACATATTTGACTATAGATTCGGATCCGCAGTGACGGATTCCGTTTCAATGCAAACAATTTAGAAATAGGCTGCTTTACAATGCCCGTTGTCGACCGAACGTCAACGATTCCGATGTGACAAGCAATACCGTGTAAACTTTTACTACTCGGCCTAGCGTCCAAAACGATCCACAATCTCGAGTGGAATTACTTGTTTTGGTAGATAAACGAAGGAATACACAAACATATCCTTTGGTAATCTAGACAAACTGACCTGTGAACGAATTTACCTTAAAAGGATCAACGAAATCTATACCAGTTGATGTTACTGTCTTAGAACGGATTTTTCGATCACGAGAGAACATAATCCGTCGAACCAAGCACTACGAAATTCTATGATTGTTTCCTCGCAATAATTGTCAAAATTGTTTCAGAGACCAGAAACTTCTAATTGACGAAGCTAAATTGATTTTATGCGAGCCACATTAGTTATATTCTATAAAAGATGCACGAACACATTTTTATCTGGCGAAGTCACCCCAACGTGTGCCTTAACAGAGGCATCCGAGAATAAATGAAAATATGAAAATAACGACATTTTTACTTGAAGATTCTAGATTACGCTACTCCATTTAGTAGCGGACAAGAGAAGATCGACCCAATCTATTCGATTTAACCTTGCAATTTCTATTATAAGTTTTGTTGGAAACTGTAGTGGCAAAGGTACAAATCTCCGACGATGGGATAGGTCCACTTACAAGCCACCCGAAAACCGAATTTTGAGCAAACAAAGTCCCAGAAAGAATTGACTGACAACCCTCCAATAAAATTTTTGGATACAAGTCTGCAACCAAAAGAAGTTCCACAGGACGTGAATTAAACAGATTATCAGCTGACAGGCGAATATTTGGCATTTGAGCTCTTAAATTCGACGAAACATCAAACGAGGGCAAATTCCCAGAAATAGACGGCAAAACCAATGCACGAGTTTCTAACCACACTGTAGGATCGCAAGGACTTCCAATTTTCAGTGAGCACACATTACTAGAATTGACCGAAATTGCACGATTCACGCCAGAAATAGTGACATCTATTGAACTTACAGGGAGTTTCAACCTTTTCTGCAAGGCTTGGGTCAGAAACGACGATTCTGATGCTGGATCTATTAAAGCCCTAGCGGGATACGAAACACCACAATGGATGATATTTACATTACCTGTCCCCAATACAACGGATTTATTCTGAGCCGTGTGGAAAACTTGCCGAGAAACCGTAGTTGATGTGGATGAGACAGAAGGATTGATAGGGCAGGATTTGTTGAATTTGTAGGGTTTCGGTTTACCGAACCAATCGAAGAAATCGAATTATTGGGTGATGTGTTACTACGATGCGATAGTGTATGATGGCTTCGCCTACATTTCGAACACCGATGCTGACTAATACAAGTTTTCACCTCGTGTCCCTTACGCAAACAATTCACACACAATCTACGACGTTTCACTGTGGAAAATCTAGCCTATAGCGACATACTTTTGAATCGAGGACATTCAAAAAGTTAATGGAACTGTTGAGGGCAATAAATACAAACATTCTTAGGAGAAGAGGGGAAATTACGATAAGAATGTGTTTGCGAGACGTGGGTTTGAAATTTGTTATTGTTAGATTTTTTGACCGAATCATTCCCTCACATACAATAGAGACACATGAGTGTTTGAATTGTTCCGTTAAAAACCTATCGAGGTCTTCCCAAAGCGAAACAAATGACTTGTCTTTAACACTTTGCTCCCACAATGTTTGTGTAATGTTCGGAAGCCTTTGAAGTCAAATGAAAACTAAGAACGGTTACCAATTATCCGTACGAACGTCGTAAATGGACATTGCAGACAAACAACCATTAATACCACGCTGGATTTGTTTTAGACCCGAACTTGTCTAAACTTGAAGTACCGGGACTGCAAATAATATATTAAGCTGACCAAAACTGCGGTTCGTTAAGGGGAATTTGGAAACAATCTCGCGAGCTAAAATAATATCTCTTCCGCTTCCGCTCCCTCCTATTCTGACTACCTCTCTCTCTACTCTTCCACTATCTTTTCTTCTTTCTCTTTATAGGTACACCTATAAATAATGGATGATCACAATGGACATAGTCTCCGAGTGGACGGTTGTTACAACAGCCGTACATCCCAAACCTAACCTAACCTAAACTGAACTACTCTAACTATCGATGCATTTAATTCACAATGCAATTACTTTCTAACTCTCGTTGCTAAAACTAGCTTTCTAACTCTCTTTTGTTAAACTTGCTTACCCTCTTTCGTAGAATAAACACTTGGTTTCTAACTCTCGTTGATTAAACTTACATTCTCGCTATCGTTGTGAAAACATCTCTCGCTATCGTCGTTAATACACGCAGAAGTTAAAGTCTTGTTTCTAACGAAACCCATATACTTTACAATAAAGATTGAAAATATTTATAAAACTCTATTTCGCTTTTCTTTATTGATTGGGTTTCACTGCTACACGGTATCACGCCAACTATGGAGGAACACTGGCACAATGTTAAACAGGCCTTTGAATTAGTTTATCTAGTAGAAGTTGAAGATGAACCTTATAAGGAAGAGGCAAGAGACATATTTGAAAACGTCAGAGATAAACATAAATCAACTAAGGCCAACTTATAAGAAATTGTGACAAAGAGAAAAATGGTAAGTCAAAGTAATACCGCTGGAAGCGATGTTACAAATCCGTCATTATTTCACAGCTCAGCTGTTTATCCACCAAGCACAACGTTTGACATGTAGGAAATTTGCATTAAAGTGCTACCTTGTAACACTAATGACTTCTACGGAAGTTATGAAGAATGGTCAACATTTAGAGATATGTTTACGGCACTTTATGGAAATGATCCCAGACTCACGCCAGCGCAAAAACTTTATCATTGGCGTAATAAAACGAAAGCTGGGGCTGGTAGAATTGTAGATCAGTACCCATTATCTGATCAGAATTTTTTGGCGATCGAGACTAGAAGTAGATGAACAATAACAATAATGCTGCAAAGAGACATTGGCGCAAAAACAATACTCATTAGAAAACTGACAGTTCAATGTTGTAACAATAAGGAGTATGGAGTTTTCTAATGAGTATACAAACAAACACAATGAACACGACCGTTCAAAGATGCATTTCCCCACAATGCATATAAAGGCGATTCTTATTAAAACATTGGCGCCCACCTGACAACATTAATAATGTTGTAACACAGATATTCAATTTAGATAGTTACATAAAGTAGTATATAGTAATATAGGCGGTGCAGTGTGTGAGCAATTTAATTCAAGGTTTTTTCCAAATTCAAATACAAGTAACAAATTTATAGTGGAACTATTTTTATGGGGAGCATGCGAGTCGCCAGCAGGAACGGACGTTCTCCCTGATTCAACCATACGAACATGGCGTGATTGCCCATGGAAGTGATCGCGATCGAACCCATAGTTATGGATTCAGATTTTTGATTACCAGGGACGAAGAACCCGCAGTTACGGGTTTAATATTGCTTAAATCCGCAGAGATGGATTTCGATATTATTTTAGTTTCTTTAGACATATTTGACTATAGATTCGGATCCGCAGTGACGGATTCCGTTTCAATGCAAACAATTTAGAAATAGGCTGCTTTACAATGCCCGTTGTCGACCGAACGTCAACGATTCCGATGTGACAAGCAATACCGTGTAAACTTTTACTACTCGGCCTAGCGTCCAAAACGATCCACAATCTCGAGTGGAATTACTTGTTTTGGTAGATAAACGAAGGAATACACAAACATATCCTTTGGTAATCTAGACAAACTGACCTGTGAACGAATTTACCTTAAAAGGATCAACGAAATCTATACCAGTTGATGTTACTGTCTTAGAACGGATTTTTCGATCACGAGAGAACATAATCCGTCGAACCAAGCACTACGAAATTCTATGATTGTTTCCTCGCAATAATTGTCAAAATTGTTTCAGAGACCAGAAACTTCTAATTGACGAAGCTAAATTGATTTTATGCGAGCCACATTAGTTATATTCTATAAAAGATGCACGAACACATTTTTATCTGGCGAAGTCACCCCAACGTGTGCCTTAACAGAGGCATCCGAGAATAAATGAAAATATGAAAATAACGACATTTTTACTTGAAGATTCTAGATTACGCTACTCCATTTAGTAGCGGACAAGAGAAGATCGACCCAATCTATTCGATTTAACCTTGCAATTTCTATTATAAGTTTTGTTGGAAACTGTAGTGGCAAAGGTACAAATCTCCGACGATGGGATAGGTCCACTTACAAGCCACCCGAAAACCGAATTTTGAGCAAACAAAGTCCCAGAAAGAATTGACTGACAACCCTCCAATAAAATTTTTGGATACAAGTCTGCAACCAAAAGAAGTTCCACAGGACGTGAATTAAACAGATTATCAGCTGACAGGCGAATATTTGGCATTTGAGCTCTTAAATTCGACGAAACATCAAACGAGGGCAAATTCCCAGAAATAGACGGCAAAACCAATGCACGAGTTTCTAACCACACTGTAGGATCGCAAGGACTTCCAATTTTCAGTGAGCACACATTACTAGAATTGACCGAAATTGCACGATTCACGCCAGAAATAGTGACATCTATTGAACTTACAGGGAGTTTCAACCTTTTCTGCAAGGCTTGGGTCAGAAACGACGATTCTGATGCTGGATCTATTAAAGCCCTAGCGGGATACGAAACACCACAATGGATGATATTTACATTACCTGTCCCCAATACAACGGATTTATTCTGAGCCGTGTGGAAAACTTGCCGAGAAACCGTAGTTGATGTGGATGAGACAGAAGGATTGATAGGGCAGGATTTGTTGAATTTGTAGGGTTTCGGTTTACCGAACCAATCGAAGAAATCGAATTATTGGGTGATGTGTTACTACGATGCGATAGTGTATGATGGCTTCGCCTACATTTCGAACACCGATGCTGACTAATACAAGTTTTCACCTCGTGTCCCTTACGCAAACAATTCACACACAATCTACGACGTTTCACTGTGGAAAATCTAGCCTATAGCGACATACTTTTGAATCGAGGACATTCAAAAAGTTAATGGAACTGTTGAGGGCAATAAATACAAACATTCTTAGGAGAAGAGGGGAAATTACGATAAGAATGTGTTTGCGAGACGTGGGTTTGAAATTTGTTATTGTTAGATTTTTTGACCGAATCATTCCCTCACATACAATAGAGACACATGAGTGTTTGAATTGTTCCGTTAAAAACCTATCGAGGTCTTCCCAAAGCGAAACAAATGACTTGTCTTTAACACTTTGCTCCCACAATGTTTGTGTAATGTTCGGAAGCCTTTGAAGTCAAATGAAAACTAAGAACGGTTACCAATTATCCGTACGAACGTCGTAAATGGACATTGCAGACAAACAACCATTAATACCACGCTGGATTTGTTTTAGACCCGAACTTGTCTAAACTTGAAGTACCGGGACTGCAAATAATATATTAAGCTGACCAAAACTGCGGTTCGTTAAGGGGAATTTGGAAACAATCTCGCGAGCTTCCCCTCTAGTATTTCGTGTCAAACTAGCACAAAAGTAAGAGTGGTCATTAATGGATCGAGTAAAACGAAAAGCTCGTATTCTTTAAATGATGTGTTGCATACAGGGCAAATATTGCAAAATGATCTAGTGTCTGTAATATTGAATTATCGCTTGTATAAGTATGTGTTTAACGGTGACATAGAGAAAGTGTATCGACAGATATTTGTGCATCCATCTGATTGGCAGTATCAAAGAATATTATTCAGAGAAAATGTTCACAAAGAAATTAAAGATTATAAGTTATGCACAGTCACGTTTGGCATAAATTGTGCACCTTATTTGGCGATTCGCACATTGTTGCAATTGGCAGAGGAGTCGAGAGAAAATTATCCCATTGCATCAAAAATAATTAGGAATGAGATATACAATTGCTTCAGCGCTAGAGACACAAAAACAATTAATTGATACATTGCATTCGGCAGGGTTTCCGTTGAAAGAGATGACGGTAAATCATCCGAGTTTGTTTTAAATGTCCGATCAGAGGATTTATTGAATGAAGAATTTTTGAGAATTGAAGATATGAGTTCAACTAAAACGTTAGGTATTCGGTGGAATGCCATTACGGACTCATTCTCATATAATATGAAATCACTAGAGGTGGCTGGCCCTATAACTAAACGGAAAATCTTGTCAATAGTTTCAAAATTATTTGACCAAGTAGGTTGGTTAACGCCTATAATCGTACAGGCAAAAGACCTTTGGTTAGAAGGCATTAACTGGGATGGTAAAGTTTCTTCATCCACTTTGATTAAATGGAAGAATTTCATTAATCAATTTTCAAAAATGGACTCAATACAAATCCCAAGATGGATAAATTACTGCCTAGAGCGCACAGTTGAGCATATTGTGCTACATTATACATTCGTGTGAACAGTACCAACAGTAAGATTATTGATTGCGAAAAGTAAAGTTGCTCCATTAAAACAGTAAGTTTACCGAGGCTAGAGCTTTGTGGTGCCGTATTGCTTTTTTCTTTGGTAAAATATGCAGTCTCCAATTTGAATATTAAAAATTATTCTGTGAATTTGTGGACAGATTCTACAATCTTATTGACATGGTTGCAAAAACATCCGTCCACTTGGAATAAATATGTTGCAAACAGAACTGCAATAATATTTCAAAATGTTGGAAACGCTGCATGGAGACACGTATCTACAAAATGCAATCCAGCAGACCTTGGAACTAGAGGTTCCAGTGCTGAAGATTTATTGAAGAATTCGCTATGGTGGAATGGTCCAATTTGGTTACTTAGTCCCGCAAATAATTAGCCAAAATCAAATATAATTTTACAAAATCCACCAGAGCAGCGAAAAGTAGTTGCCTATTGCGCACCAATTATTGATGATGGTAAATAAGGGTAAATGATCGTTTGGCTTATGCTAATATTTCATATGATGAACGATTCCCGATAGTATTACCAAACTCATCGAATTGTTGTAAGATATTTTTAGAGTTCATTCATAAAACAATCCTGCATGCAGACATATCATTAATGATGTCAACCGTTCGAAGCCAATTTTACATTCCAAGTTTAAGACACTCAATAAAGAAAATAGTAAGTGGATGTAAAGTTTGTACAAGATATAAGAAAAAATTACAAGATATAAGAAAAAATTAAAAGGTCAAATTATGGCAGCACTGCCTTTAGAAAGAACAGCATTAACTTTGCCATTTACTTATGTTGGAGCAGATTTTGCTGGTCCATTTCAGATAAAATCTGGGACATTAAGAAATTCACCGTATCAAAAGTCATACGTGTGTATATTTGTATGTTTTTTAACAAAGGCAGTTCACATAGAGTCATGTTCAGCATTATCTACCGAATCGTTTTTAGCTAAATTTTCAAGATTCATTGGTAGAAGAGGGTTGCCAAAATGTCTAATGTCCGATAATGGAACCAATTTTGTGGGTGTCAATCGTATTCTTATGGCAGAGTACCAATAATTTATTAAAAAGTCCTCCAAAGAAATTTCGGAGAAATATATTGTCAATGGCTTCGAATGGAAGTTTATTCCTCCTAGCGTCCCACACATAGGAGGACTATGGGAAGCAGGAGAAAAAAGCTTTAAGGCACATTTAAAAAAAGTAATGAAAGATAGAAATTTTAATTTTGAAGAGTTTTCGACAATATTGGTTAGAATTGAAAGTGCGGAAGATCCAGAGGATTTGGAGGCTTTAACACCAGCGCATTTCCTGAGAGGTGGATCTCTAATATTTGCTCCAGAAATGCCACTAGACGATTTATCTCTTATAAATAGATGGGAAAAGGTTAAGGCTCTTCATCACATATTCAGCAAAAGATGGAAATCTGAGCATATCCAGGAACTCCATAAACGCTACAGATGGCAGTATCTCCAGCGGAGTCTGAAGGAAAGTGACATGGTTCTGATAAAAGATGAACTTCTACCATCGAATGACTGGAAGATGGGACGAGTTTTGAAAGTATATGAAGGGTATGATGACCACGTAAGAGTAGTTGATGTAAAAACTACTACAGGTATTATATCTCGTCCAAATGTGAAATTGTGTGTACTTTCAGTCAGTGGTTGTTAGTAGAAAGTTGTATATGTGTTTTTAAAATGATATGACTCTGACTAATATATCACGCCTTAAATGGCACACATTTCTTGCAATCATTTCTTTTAATATATAGTACAGTTGTACAATCATGAACATGGGACAGTTTAAAAAATGCAGAGTGTGCTTTGGCATTCATCATTTGAGATTTTGTCCAACATTTAGAATGATGTCTGTAGAGCAGAGGGAGGATGTAATACTAACCCACAAGTACTGCATCAATTGTTTTGGTCAAAATCATTTTGTCCGAAAATGCATATGGACAGGAAAGTGTAGAATGTGTGGCGAGACACAAGACCAAGCTTCACCGTCCGACGAGAACAGCAATGGGGACTCGTGCAAACGTAATTAGTGCACATGTGTCGGGAGCAAGATTCCACCCATATTCCATCCAAAGGGAATCGAAAAAGCAGCAGCAACAACAATTATTAATTGTCCTGCAAACACAAGCCAACTGTGCAGGCTCCGGCGCACCATTCAGCACCGCAAGGCAACATCAACAAGAGGCGAAAATGCTCCATCAAAGGGCTAAAAGATTGCAAAGGAAAGCAAAGGAGCACGAGGAGCAAGCAAAGAATTTCCAGCAACAGAACAAGCAAGGACAAGCCACACCAGCCAACACGAAAAAGACATGTCAGAAACAAACAGAAAATCCCCAACAACAATCAACCAATGAACAACAGAAACAAAGACAAAAATATGAAATCAACACACAATCTCCAGTGAAAACAAATACACAGTATCCAAGGACCACACATGTATTACAACAACCCGACGGGATGAATAGGTTTTTGGAAGTGCTAGAGAGAATTGCGGGCGCATTATCTGTTGCACCAGTGCAAGGGCCCCGGCATGTTGGGAATCTGCCAAATCCATTGGATGATGAAATCGAAATGGACCTCATCGATCTCGATAAATATTTAATTCCATTTTTAAACATTGTTTTTAAAGCAATCAATAAAAGTGTCAAATTTAAATTTTGAATTTAAATGTGTTTTAATTTGCAGTCAACAAAACGTAAGTATCGCCTGAATACTTGTTGTGTTGTTGTAGTTGCAAATTTCTATCTTTCTCCGTCTTGTTCAACAATAATCTTAGATTCTAAAACTACTAAGTAGAATTAGAATCACTACAAGTCCTTTTGACTGTATCGGAACTTGTACAAATACTAATTTTTATATGTTTTTGATACTAGTTCTTATAACTAAGTATCAGAGGACAATAATCAGCCATTCAGTTTTTATACATGTTGAATAAGTACTGAAATATAAAGCTCTAAACAAAAAGAACCGAAGTACCTATATAATGTAGAAAGCATAATGGCGATAATTTATATTATACAGAATAGTTATTATAAGTATTAAAAATTGTGAATATACCAAGAACTTTGATAAAAAAAATTAATATTTTTTATTGAAGAAACACCTTTTTACATAAATTTTTATGATATTACAATTAAAGAAGATAATAAAAAATACTCCCAAGCAGATACATATTACATACGATAACATCTGTATCGATTTCAGTTGAATCATAGCGATACTATCGATAGTCAACGATTTGACAACTCTGATAGCATATATCATAAAGTGTCAAAGCTGATATCATAAATGTCAACACTGACATGAAGTGCCAACACTAATGAAAGGGAGAAATGAAAATAAGAAAACAGTGTAAACAGCGATCGCGAAATTTAATTCGGAAAAAAATTAAGAAGGTGAGTTGCTTTTCTGCAGATTTACTTATATTTTGGTCAAATTATCCTCGAAAAATATTTGCTGTACACATTTGGAAAATTCATCGTTCGAGAATACAACAAATTTGATAGTTGGAGCAGTAAAATGTAATTGTTGTTACATAAGGTGAAAATTAAATAGAAACAAGTGAAAAAGCGGTAAGTTCGGCCGGGCCGAACTTTGGATACCCTCCACCATAGTTATATTGACAGGTACTATAAATGAAAATATAGGGATCCTACCAAAAAGTGGACCTATACCGACATTTCTAAAAACGGATTATGTAAACCATAATAACAATTTTAGAAATTTTTAAAAGATAGTTATACCCTCAGCCTTATGGCTAATGAGAGTGTATACACTTTAACACGATGAAAATGTACCTTATCGAAATATTGGTTCTAGACCCCACGTTTTTTTGGACCAAATCCATTTCAGAAAATTTTGATTTCATCCCAACTTTGCCTATCTTATTATTTATTTCAAACTTTGTTCAAGTTCGAAGATGGGAAATATCGGTCCACTCCTTCTTGTACGTCCCACACAGGGGCTAGGGCTATATTTCATATATAGTATATTATCTAACTTTACGTTCTATCCTCCGCAGGTGAAATGATTACAACAGAGTCGTAGAACCAAACCCAAAACGCAGAACAAATCAGATAACTATATTAATATAAAAAAGGGGTATATGGGGACTACGCCAAAAGGGGGCGAATATTAATAATTTTTAGTAGGGAGATTTGTTACCATATACGACTACAAAATACCAAATTGCAGCGAATTCGGTTGAAAAAACGCGCTCAAGAACCCCGAAATACCGACAATTTTGGGTACCCTTTTATGGGGGCTATCCGGAAAAAATTAACCTATATTCATAATTTTTTGTGGAGAGATTTATTACCTATAAAGAACTCAAACTACTAACTTACAGCTAATTCGGCGGACAAATACGATCAAAACCCAAAAATACTGAAAATTAGGATGTACCCTTATATGGGGGCTACCAGAAAAAGTGGGCCTATACCTATAAATTTTTGTGGAGACACTTAGTACCCAATATACCAAATTTTAGCGAATTCGGCTGAAAAACGCGCTCAAGATCCCAAAACTACTGAAATTTGGCGGATACCCTTATATGGGAGCTATGCCTAAACGTGTACCGATATATCCCATTTTCGAACTTGACCTACCAGCAGACAAAAGACAACCCTATGCAAAATTTCAGCACCCTATCTCAATTCCTTCAGAAGATTACAACACACGGACGGACATGGCTAGATCGTCTTAGAATTTTACCTTGATCAAGAATATATATGCTTTATAGGGTCGGATATGAATATTTCGATGAGTTAAAAACGGAATGACAAAAATAAAATACACTCCATACTATGGTGGAGGGTATAAAAAATAGAGTGTTGCTACATTATTTATTTTAGCCAGGTAAGTGAGATTTTGTTTTTCTCTCTGAAATATCAAAATAAACCACTACAATACAAATACATTGCAAAGACAAAAAACCTTGCGGTAACAAAAATTTAAGAATTTTTGTAGGAAAAAACAATTACAATAATTTTGCGGAAATATTAAAACAAAACTAGGAAAATTTGATTCGGCAGCAGCATTGTACACCATGAAGAACTGGAGCTACGGAACAACTTAATTGAATGTCTTGAAAATTGTATGATGGAAGATTGTGATGGAGATGCGCCGGTGGACACGGGAGACATGACCGTTACATTTGTAAAGCCATTATTATTGAGGCTAGTCAGGCCAAACTGCAGCAGAAAGTGCATGAGAGTATTCGGATAGATCCGATTATAGTTCATCAAGGAATTCCAAGCCTCAAGCTACCACCTTGTGATACCCAATAATTTGAAGGAGGTTATTGCAATCGACTTGCCTTTGTGGATGAAGTTTTGCACAATATTCACCTTTTTGAAATATGTGACACGAGTATTAGGTTAGTTTGGGAATCATTGAAAAATAGATTTTTGGTATTCAAATCGCCACCTGCAATACTTTCAAAGCAATCCGATACATCCAAAACTGTATTAATGAAAGCATATAAATTTATAATTGGGATCCACAAACTGATTAATTTTTGAGCAAAAAAAAAAAAAAAATTGGAAACAATTACAGATTTAAAGACGTTTAATTAAGTTCTCTTGTGCAAATAAGTATTGTGTAAATTGTTTGTCACCAAAACACTTCAAAGGGAAATGCCCCACTCAAAACTCGTGTGCAAAATGCCAACGAAAATACCACACGATGCTTCATTTGGAAAATAATAATAATGGGAAGAAATGTGATTTCAGATCGTGATCCGAAATCACTAACTCTGCTAGTGCTTCTATTCAACATTATTTTTCACAAAATGATAGTACGAATTAACATAATATCGACGAGGCTGGAAATAAACAAGTCCAACTTACTGAAATTTTATGGGGTCGGCCTTCCCCTTCAAGGATCTTCTAGATGAAGATTTTTTGAAATTTGATGAAACCAGTACAACTAGAACCTTAGGGGTTCGATGGAATGCGAAGAATGATACGTTTTTTACAAAGTGCAGGAAGTAAAGAGTACTTTGGTGGCTACTAAAAGGGATATCCTATCAGTAATTGCGAGCTATACGATCCACTTTGCTGGATCGGGCCAATAATAGTTGTTGCGAAGATGGTAAAGCAAAGTCTTTGGCAAGAAAAGGTGGATTGGAATAAATCTGTTCGCCGGAGCTATGTAATATTATAGAGATGATTCCTCGAACACCTCCCAACGATAGCTGAAATTGAAATACCAAATTCTGTAAGTTATTCTCGTTAGGCATCCGTGATTTTCAACAAATTCCTTTAAGAGAAACTGATATGACGAATACTGCCTTTTCGGTGAATAATGAAAAGAATATATGTTTACAAGACTGCCCTTTGGCCTGAAAATGCTCCGTTTTCCAAAGAACCTTAGATGACATGGTAAAAAAACGTATCGGTAAAATATCTTTCGTCTATATTGACGACATTATCATATTCGCAAAAGATGAAAAATCTCATTTCGAGAATTTTAACAGTACACTATGGCTGAAATCGCGATTTTCGCGGCATAAAATATTTCGCGACAAGCCAGCTTCACTTAATTTGGTAGAAATTTTTTACTAAGTAATGACAAAAAGTCCTTCCCGACAAGCCAGCTTTACCAAATTTGGTATGCAGAGTTATAAAGGTATAAAAATAGGTTTGTGAAAAAAATGGGCTGGTCACGCCCCTTTTTTACAAAGTAATGACAAAAAGTCCTTCCCGACAAGCCAGCTTTACCAAATTTGTAATGATGAAAAATAGATTTGAAATTACTTCCCGATTATATGGACTTTTATTGAAAAAGTTACATGAGAAAAACAAGTAAAAGTATCAAGAAATTTATTTATTTATAATGGATATATATTTTTAAGAGGAATAGAGCTTGAATGAATGTTTCTTCATTATCTTCCGCTTCTAATTCCAATGAATAATTATTTAACGATTCTAAGCTTTAATCAGAATCAGAAGTATAATCGTACCTGCAAGCTTCTTGAGATGTTGTTGAAGTAAAAGCAGTTCTGGCGATATTTCTGGGATTTTAAAAAGTTGAATGACTTCTCGAGGAAATGGAAGTTTTTTTTAACTATTTGTACGTTCATGTAAACATAAACTTGATATATAAGGATCAGAGCTATCCATAGCTGTATGAAACATGTCACGTATGTTGTGCATTCTTGAATCCGTTCGAGCATGGCCAGTTCTGCCTTTTTATAATATTTGTTTCGTGCTTCAGATGCAAGGCAACCCACGGGTACTACTGATACTCCAATTATTTGTGATGAATGGACTAAAGTTTTGTGTAATGTGGCAGACATCGAGTACCATTCGTTGTTTTGGAAAAATATTTCCCTAGTTCTTCTAGCTATGTTGCCATCGTTGGTGTTTCCAGTGCCATTTGCTTTCGGATTATCTACATGAAGGCCCATTTGAAGCAAAAACGCTTCTTGAATCTTTTGTTTCTTTTCTCTTCTGCACCGCCAACTTGCCATTTTTTTCAAATCAAGCTTGTATGAAAGTTTTAAAACAAACTCAAAACTACGAATCCACGCATGCAAACGACTTATCCCATATTTTAATGCGTCGGCCTTTACTTCAAAATATGGAGAATCAAAGTTTTTTATAGTTCGATGACAGATGGGAATAACTGATGTGACAAAAAGGGACTGGTTGAAACTTTCCGAAGTATTTTGCACAAATTTTTGTAGCTTAAAACTAGGACCGAGACTTCAACATCCATTGTACATAATACTTCATCTTGATATTGAAGAATTCTTCTAGCTGTGTGGTCTAACAAATTTTGCATCGATACTTCCACAGAGTTCTCATTTGCTTTGATTTCATCCGGTCTACATTTCAATTTGCTCTTAAAAACATTGTCATAAGTCGGGTAAATACTACAATTATGTTTTAAATTTAATTGACGCATATTTTTGTGCTGTTGTTTAGTTAATCCGTTTTCTAACAAACACGTCAAAGATTCTTCAGGTGATATTGGTGTAACTTCTTTATGGCTAGTATTAAGAACTTTTCGAATTTTGGATTGGCGGTTTGGAGATATAGCAACTTGTTGTAGGACAAATATAAAATCCGCTGAGTACGATTTTTTGACAGATTAGAGGCAGCATGAACTAATAGTTGAGTATAGTCTCCTTGTTGGGAAACTAATTCGGAAGCTAATCTCCTTTTATTTCTTTCGCCGCTACCAACATAAGTAGTTTTTGGACGACTGATAGCATTGATCTTTTTCGGTACAAATAAAATTGTATCTCGACCCAACCAATCCTTATTATATTTTCTAAATCCTTTCTCATTTCTGCATTGTCTATCCCATTGTCGTTTAATAAAAATAGATAAATTCCGTGATTTAGTACATATTAATTTACTTCAATCAGAATAAATTTCGTATGGAATTTTTCCTTTTATGCAATTCGATACATTCCTCTTATTTCTCAACCAAAACTCAAACATTTTGGAATTTTTGAATCTGAGTTTTTCTGCAAAAAGATGAATAATTCATTCATTAGCAGTCATTAGCATGCACTTTCAGCATGACATAAAACTAGAGTTTTCTACGAACAATCACATATGAATAGTTCCCGTAACACTTTGTTACATTTTAGTTTCACTCCACGAAAAATTAAAAGAACTCTAAAAAAATTCACACAAAAAAATTCACATAGAACACACGAAACTACGCACGAAATACGAATATTTAGCAAAGTGTATGTATATATAATAAAAGTACTCATCTCGAGTATTAGAATTCATATTTAGAATTTTTTTACAGAAATTTATTTTTAAAAACAGTTTTTAATTTTACCAAACAAATTGCTGCTTCACTTGTAATTACACTTGTTAGAAGTTATGTAAACATTAACAGCTCTTTTGTTTTTTATTTATTCTTATCAATGTGTTGAGTGTTGAATACTGTCAAAATATTTTTTAAATTGTAATGTTGAAAAATCGACTTTTTGCCGCCAAAATCGTGATTTCAGCCATAGTGCAGTGTTTAGAACTCTAGAAAAAGCCAACATGAAAGTTAAGCACGATTAATGTGAATTTCTTATACAAGAAGTTGAATTTTTGGGCTTCATAGTTTCCGATCGCGGAATAAGAACCAATCCAGCTAGAGTAGATGCCATTAACAATTTTCCCATTACTGCGACATCAAAGGACCTAAGATCCTTCCTTGGAATGTCAAACTATTACAGAAGATTCTTTCGGGATTATGCTAAAATTGCTAAACCCCTGACAATACTTCTGCGAAGGATGGCAAAGCCTCAAAGTTCGCTTCCAGTAAAATTAAATTACACCTGAATGAGGAAGCAATCGATGGATTTAATAAATTAAAAAATTCTCTTATGTCGGAAGATGTTTTTAGCCTATCCGGATTTTAATAAGGAATTTCACCAACACCCTTGGCAGTACTATCTCAAGACTATCTCAAGATGATATGTTTCTGTCACGGACCCTTAAAAAATGTTCTTATGCGACTAATGAACAAGAAATGTTCACAATTGTTTGATGTTTTTAATGAACTACGGAACTACCTATACGGTTCAGCCAAAATGTAAACTTACACAGACCATTTACAAGTTACGTGCTCCTTGAGTAATAAGTGTAAGAATTAAAACGGTGGAAAGACTTCCTAGAAGATTATAAGAATGAACTGTACTGTACAAACCCGGAAAAAGTTATGTCGTCCCTGATGAGTCACAAAGTTGTAAAGATACATAAGTCCAGGGCAGCGGTTGATGTTAAAGAATCTCTCAGAGAAATTATTTGATCTTCCGGTATGCCGAAGATAATGGTA
Organism: Musca vetustissima; assembly: GCF_032173495.1. NCBI lineage: Eukaryota > Metazoa > Arthropoda > Insecta > Diptera > Muscidae > Musca > Musca vetustissima. The sequence continues at coordinate 90,124 of NW_026873472.1, forward strand.
ATTGATAATGCACAGATCATTTTATGAGTACAAAAATTCATTATATTCCACTATCGATAGGAAAAGGGTTTAAACTTTTTTTGGTAAAAGAATTATCACAGACATTCAAAATGAACGATAGGAAATTTTACAAAAACATAAGGAGAAACAGGCCAATGGCATAAAGTACCACAATAAGGAAAAGTCTATATAAAAGACAGTACAAACTTATGGACATTTTTGTAAAGGAGAATAAAAGGCTAGGTACTAAATTGAGCAAATCTTATAGAGAAGAAACAGTAAAAGAAAAAAATATTCTACTTTTCTAACAGAATCTGGGAAAATTTGGTCAAGTGACGTACAGATGCGGGATTGACTAAATTACAAATTGGAACTTTTGAATTGATTCATGTCGTTCATTATAAATTGATAACATGAAAATGACCGTGGACAGGAATGATAGTACTAGCCATTACCTTCGACCTTTCATTATTTACTAATTAACAGAATTGCAAGCTTATTTGGATAGGCTTAAACCAAGAACCAAAACGTCACTAAATTTCATATGAACAGCTTGGGCATAGATCGCGGGAAACCCCGATCATGATGACTTTAAAATACCTAAGAGAAAAACTGACGACTTACTCGCCAAACAACGATGAACAAATCGTTATTAACAAGTTATCTTTGGAGATAATAAATGCTTTAATTACAACCACAAATAAATTTTTGAAGGAACAAGTGAAAAATCGTTAGATATACTGTCACCATAGGTCAGGTTCTTGAAATGAAAGTAAAGGGAACATACCAAAAATTGACCTTTCTACAAACTGATTATGTAAACCATAATTTCAGCAATTTTTAATGAATATTTATACCCTCAGCCTTATGGCTAATGAGGTTGTATACTCTTTGATACAGTGAATTTATTTCAGAAAATTTTGAATTCATCCAATTTTTGCCTATATTATTATTTATCCCAAACGTTGTTCAAGTTCGAAGATGGGAAATATCGATCCACTCCTTCTAGGCCTAAATCCGTTGTATCCTCCGCAGGTGAAAAATTAAGATAACTATTTTAATATACAAAAGTAGGTTATATGGGGACTACGCCAAGAAGGGTGCGAATATTAATAATTTTTAGTAGGGAGATTTGTTACCATATACGACTATAAAATATCAAATTGTAGCGAATTCGTTTGAAAAACGCGCTCAAGAACCCCACAATATCCAAAATTGGGGGTACCCTTATATGGGGGCTACCCGAAAATATTGACCTATATTAATAATTTTTTGTGGAGAGATTTCTCCCATCTTCGAAATTGACCTGCCAGCAGACAAAAGACAACCCTACGCAAAATTTCAGCACCCTATCTCAATTCCTTCAGAAGATAGCGTGATTACAACAGACGGACGGACAGACAGCAACTTTTAAAATGAGAAGTGATGTCTTAAAAACAGAAGTTGTGAATATTCAGTATGCCATGCTATGGGCAAAAGTCGGAGTGGCAAACTCATGTATTCTGTCTTAAATGTCCTATCTTTCATTACTTTTTTGAAATGTGCCTTGCAACTGTTTACTCCTACTTCCCATATTCCTCCCATGTGTGGGCGCTAGGGGGAATAAACTTCCATTTGAAGCCAGTAACAATATATTTTTCTGAAATTTCGGCCATAAGAGTATGATTGGCACGGCCACAAGAATATGATTGGCTCGGCCATAAGAATATGATTGGCACCCAAAATGTCCTATGTCCGATAACGGACATATGACATTTTGGAAACCCTCTTCTACCAATGAATCTTGAAAATATAGCTAAAAAGGATTCGGTAAAAATTGTTGAACATGCCTCCAGGTGAACTGTCTTTGTGGAAAAACATACAAATATATACAAAGGTATGACTTTTGATACGGTGAATTTCGTAATGTCCTAGAATTTATCTGAAATGGACCTGCAAAATCTCCTCCTACATAAGTAAATGGCAAAGCTAATGATGTCCTTGTTCTTTCTAAAGGCAATACTGCCATAATTTGATTTGTTAATTTTTGCTTATATCTTATACAAACATCCATTCGGAAACCCTGCCGAATTCAATATTGAACATCATAAACGTGGAATGTAAAATTTGATTCGAACGGTTGACATCATTAGCGATATGTCTGCATGTAGCTTTGTTTTATGAATGAACTCCGAAAATATCTTACAAACATGATATGAATTTTGTCATACTAAAGGGATTCGTTGATCATATGAAATATTAGCATAAGCCAATCTACCACTTACTTTTATTATGCCATCTTTATCCAAAAATGAATTTAGTGAACGCGGAGAACATTGGCGAGAAATTTCTTTTGCATTGTCTGTAGTTCCGAGGTCTGCTGCATTGCATTTTGTAGAAACTTTTCTCCATGCTGCGTTTGCAACATTTTGAATGTGGATGGATGAGTGTTTTTGCAACCATGCCAATACGATTGTCTCTCCAGAAATTCACAGAAAAATCTTCAATATTCAAATTGGAGAACACATTACTCTTCGCAATCAATAATCTTACTGTTGTGATAGTCTGTGTGCTTATACGAATTTATAAATTAGGACATTATGATTTCTCTCTCCAGGCAGCAATTTATCCATCTTGAGGTTTGTATTGAATCAATTCTTGAAAATTGATCAACGACATTTTTCCATTTAATTAAAGTGGTTTAAGAAACATGTTCAGCCCAGTTGATGCCTTCCAACCAAAGGGCTTGCAACAAAAATTGTGCCTGTACGATTATAGACGTTAACCAACCTGCTGGGTCAAAAAGTTTTGAAAATGTGTCCGTTATGGTATTCCACCGTATACCTAATGTTTTAGTTGAACTCATATCTTCAACTTTCAAAAATGTATTCAATAAATCCTCTAATCAGTCATTTAAAAGCAAACTCAGATGATTTGCCGTTATATTTTTTTACGAAAACCCTGTCGAATGCAATGTATCAATTAATTGCTATTGCATTTCTAGCGCAGTAGCACTTGTATGACCTCCAGTCAAAACATCATCAACATATATCTCATTCCTTATTATTTTTGATGCAATGGGATATTTTTCTCTTGACTCTTCTGCCAATTGCAACAATGTGCGAATCGCAAAATAGGGTACACAATTTAGTGACTGTAACTCATAATCATTAATTTCTTTATGAATAATAATCTTTGGTACTGCCAATCAGAAGGATGTACAAATATTTGTCCGTACATTTTCTCAATTTCACCGTTAAACACATACTGTCGTTACAGGTGCCAACCCTCACTAACTCATTTTATTATATTGGCCCTGTAGGTAAAACATCATTTAATTAATACGAGCTTTTCGTTTTATTCGATACATTAAAGACCACTCACTTTTCTGCTCGTACTTTCTAGCCGAAAGACGGAATGATGAGGCAAATAATATGAAAAATACTTTCCATCATTATAAACATCTTTTGAACTCATGGGTCGCATATGACTCAATGACAAATATTAATTTGAAACACCATTATACGATGTTTCAAGATCTGAAATATTTTCAATTTTGTTTCCATGTGTTTATACTGTATCTTTACTTTAAATCTGGAAGAAACTAAATACACCATTTGAGGGAAATCTTTTTGGATGGCAATTTTATTTATTATATTTCACATTGCCCAGTCTTTCGACCTTAAGGCTGTAAGCTACATTTCACAATTAAATATAAATTTATCATATTAAGCGGCTTAAATGTAAAAGGGAAAAATATTGGACTACTAAAAAATTATATTATACCGATCAAATTACCAAAATAGGTTTTGATTATTTGAATTATAGGTTATGATTAAACAAATTTTATTAATTTGATTATGACTACTCCAGTAGGAAGGGGATGGTTGTGAATCCACACCAAAAGAAAATTATTATATATAAAAATGAGTTGTATTTTTATCTAAATAAATTGTATCACAAATATAAAAAATTAAACATACATACGTATATTAATAAATTGAATTTGAACTACTAAAAATCTTCCATCTTCTCGACGGTTAGTCGTGTTGAAGTAAAAATCTTCACAATAATTATCTTCTGTAGACATTGGAACTTTATTAATTTCCTCTTAATCCCATAATTTTTTTTCAATAATGGACTAATTTCATTTTCTTTACAATCCTCCATTTCTATTGAAGCTAAACAATATTCATTTGTCCTTATTGGTCAGTAGATGCACCAACCGTAAATTAAATTTTGCGCTATCATATTTCCCAATATGTTCTTCTTCACGTCTTCCAATATTATTTGTGTGATAACATCGCTCCCAATTAGCATATCTATTAGGGTCATAAAACCTAGGTCTGCTAGTTTTAAATCTTTAATGCTTCAAAACGCAACCTCTTTTCTCTTGCGAATTCAATTCTCTGATTAACAGTCATATTATTAAATTTCATAAAATTTTTTCTATGGTTCTTAAAACATGGCACATCTGTTTGATTGTGTCGAATGAGCATTTTGAAGCGATGAATATTTTATAATAATAATTTATAACTGATGTTGAAGCTGTTTGACTTCTGAGGACATTTATTCGCTAGAGAATCTGATGTTTGTTTTTAGAAAATCTTCCATTTGTGACCATTTTAGAAGCTCTGAATGTGATTCGAGCGATTGTACCCATAGTGTCAATGTTTCTACGGGAAGTATAGTTGAACATAAAAATTGGATTCATTGATCCACCGTAATATTATGGGCTTTCAATAAAGTTTAACAGCCGCTAACTGTAGTCTGAATTTTTTTATGACTTTGCTATATTCAACCTTTGCTGCCCCTAAATATTTGTATCGCACTGATAAAGCTTCCCATTTTAACGAAACATGTTGATCATATAATGGGTACCGATCTAAAATTCTAACAGTCTCGCCTTTGGTTTTAGTACGCTAATTATTAAATGTTGGTAATTCTTCTTAGCCTATGTAGATGTCTTTAGTGCCACAAGGTGGAACTTAGGAAAACGTTGTGTTTGCAGCTTGGTGGATAAACAGCTGAGCGATATAAGGTTTTATAATACTTTTGCGCTGGCGTGAGTCGGGGATGATTTCCATAAATTTCCGTGAACACATCTCTAAATTTTGGTCATTCTTCTTAACTTTTGTATAAGTCTTTACTGTCACAAGGTGACACTTTGGAAAACGTTGTGTTTGGAGCTTGGTGGAGAAACATATGAGCGATGAAACAATGACGGATTTATAACAACCTCTAATACGTCTAGCGGTATTACTTTGACTTTGCATTTTTCTTTTTCTCAGAATTTCTATTAAGTAAACGTAGTCGTTCGATATTTATCTCTGACGTTTTAAAATATGTCTCTGGCTTTATGTTTATAAGTTTCATCTTCCATTCCTGCTAGATAAACCAAATGAAATGCATTTCTAACACTGTGCAAATATTCCTCGTGTTTATTAAATAATCAGAAATATCATCTTCAGGAGTATCTCCTAATTTAAGGCACATTTTTATAAGACTGTCGGTCTCGTATTGAACCTAACACAAGTTGTTGAATTCATTACTAATTATTAATTAATGTATTTATTATTTTATTTGAAACAGTTAAATTATTACAAGTTATTTTTATTTTAATTTTAGAATTTATTGAATTTTATGTTATGATAATTTATATAATTTATTTTTGCAAAACCCAACTTTAGCTTTCAACATATTTTTAATTAATAATTGATCAATGTTAATTCAAATATATATTTTTTGTTTGTTGTACAAAAATTTGGTTTCTTAGCCAAAAATTTAACAAATAAACTGTTATTGAAAAATATGTATTTATATAATATGTATTTAATATGTATTTATATAATTTTTATTATTTGTATTTAATTTTATTACATTTAATTTTCTATTTATGTATTTCTTATTCTTATTATAATTCTCTAATTTATTACTTTCGTCACTAACTTACGTAAATATAACAATTGACAGATCGATGTAAACAATATTGAACAGATGATAATCACTTTTGAATGTTGACATTCCTGTTTACCATTTTTTTTATTAATTTGTATGATTTTTGTTTTTGCAAGTCAGCCGATTACTTATATAAAGGCTACAAGTTCCGAAACAGTCGAAAGTACTTGTAGGGTTTTTAAATCTGTACAGTAGTTTTAGAGCCGAAATTGTTGAACAAAGACGAACAACAATATGAAATTTGCAACACTGCAACAATACTGCTTGAAAATTGAACACAATATAAAAATGTAGTATCTATCTGTCTTTCCCTTTCATTGAAACTCCGATCATGTAGCTCATCTCGAAAGAGAAATTAATAAAAAACATATACATGAATGATCCTTCGCCCTAAAAAGGCATAAAAACAAAACTCAAAAAATTCAGCTTGAGCCCGGCTCGGATTTGAACCCTGGTTCCCATGGCATCTGTTGATGTCCGGCGCCTAAGCGTTTAATGCCACCTTCTTATCTTCCTAAGGTTGCACAATATGCAGTTGCATACCATTAAAGAAAAATATTATAGTCTGTATGGAAAAAAAAGTCCGTCACTACAAGAAAAATCTGCTCTGAAAAGAAATGTTCTGGTGTGATGCCAAATGTCCGAACCTTGACACGGTTGAGTTTATTCGTAGATGCAATTTCGCAACAATAGTCGACACAAATACAACTTATCAAGTAAAGACATTTGTAAGCCACATTGCCCAATATGCCTGAAGAGCCGCTTAACCAACGGCGAAACACGTCGCATAGTGGTGGGAATGTAGTATCTCTCTGGTTTTCCTTTTCATTACAACTCCGATCATATAGCTCATCTCGAAAGAAAAATTTATAAAAAAAAAATATTTAAATTCAAACTTTGAAAATACCGTTTCGATTATATTAAATATTTAAAATTTTATTTACACTTTGCTTTGATATGGCGATCCACTTCGTTAAACTATAAGAAGAAGAGTAGTTTTTGGTATTGGTGATGGTATCTCATTTATCGATGAACATGAGATTCATCGCGATTTCATCATCTAAGGTTTTGGGCAGATTCCCAACATGTATTTTGTTATCGATATCGATTACCAAGAATTCCTAACTTTAGTACATTCGATCACAGTGCATTATCATACATTTATTCTATTTGTACTTCACTAACACACCTACATCACTCATGTCGCTAGAAGCGCTTTGGTTAAAATAGAAAACCATTTTGTACTTTATTTTTAAAAAGAACTCAATTAACCAAGAGTTTTAACATTGAATTACCCAAGAAACCCATATTTTGAATTCGCTTTTTCTTGAGAACCAAACAGTAGGATTCAGAGAAAAGAACAGGATTTTGTAGCAAATAGGTTCACTACACCTTCTATCTTTATCAGCATTGGAGTTGGGCAATCTAGTTCATGTAGCGATCTTTCTCCTTCCTTTTTTTAAAAAAGGAACTAGTTCCTTAATGTAGTTCCTTTACTCTATACAGTTCCTTTGCTTTTTATCTTTTGATCCATATAGTTCCCACTTCTACATAGTTCCTTTGATCTTTGATCTTTCATCGTTCTTTTTTGTTTTTTTTCGCTTTTTCGTTCCGTGTTGATTTGTAAATACATGATTGAAAATTGTGCAAAAATTAAATGGAGCTACAGAAAAATATTTTTTTATAATAAAACAAATATATTAAAAAAAACTTAACTCTTTACACAATAATAAATTGATTAGCGTATCTTTATATATTGTTAATGTTAATGTGACAGCATTTAAAAAACGACAACACATAATGGGATGGATGACTTATCGGATCTATTCTGCTTACCTAGAACAATTTTTATTGACTAAACTAGAACAATGGTTATTGAAAAAAATTTATTATCCTAACTAGAACAATTTTTTATCGAACTTGAATCGAAATGATGTTATAGGGAAAAATCATTTATTGAAAAGTGGGAGACTTGAAAATCGATATAGACATATGGTTCCTTCACCAAAGTAGCTTAGAATTGTCCATGTAATCATGATATGGGCTGGATTTGTCCGTTCTTATATATATATATATATATATATATCGTCAAGTGAAGCTGTTGTCTGCTTGAGTGGCAAATGCAGAGAATGTGCCACTCGTCATATTGCACACCAGTAAAAACAAAAGAACGTTAAACAAGAGCACGGATAAAACATAGATTCTCAATTGTTCTCAAATTAACATGTAAAATAATGGTAAATTAATTCTTGCTTTTATTTATCAAGTTATAAGATCATGGGAGCAAATTAATATAATTTCAATAAAAATACCTTGATTTTAGAAATTAATTATGTCTTGTTTGTTTAACACTAGAACGCCGAAGGCAGTCATTTTGACCGCTTTCCAATTTCAAGTACAAAAGCAACTGTGCATTTAATGACACTTTTTTTTAAAATATGGTGACTTTTTGTACCTCATAGAATTACGTTTATTATAAAAAATTCACCAAATATTAAAAAAAAGTGTCATTAAATGCACAGTTGCTTTTGTACTTGAAATTCTAGTGTTAAATTCATTTCAATTATGACGAATTATTCTAATCATATCAAATATCAAAAGTTTCAGTACGGAGATGTGCAAAACAATGAGAACCCAACATAAATTACTGCGAATTCGTTTGAAAACGAGGTCTATCCTGAAACTTGGGCCAATGTTAATAATATTTAATATGGAGATGTGTTATACAAGTAGTACCCAGAATTCCAAATAACACCAAAAGTGGTCTAGAATTCCCAAAATACCGAAAAACATGGACCGATATATCCAATATATCCAACCGAAATATCCAAATAACAAACATCATAGGAGCACTAGCAATATTTGTTTGCTGTCTGTTTCAGTGCTCTATGTTAAATATTGCGATCTCTACTATTATTTCAACAGAGACAGACAGACATAAAAATATATTGTTTATGAGGAATATTACTTTTCACAGCGATGAGTACACCTCCTCCGTGGCTTGTTCTATCTTCTCTGTAGATTTTATAATTCCTGAGTTTCATTTTGTGGTTTGCATTCAGAAAAAAAATATTTATCAATCTTTCGTTCAGTTATAATGTTTTCCAGTTCTAAAATAGATGTTGTGTTTGTTATGCATTGGGCATTGGAATTCATAACATGTGTTTGCGTTGATGCAAAATATGTAAAAAAAACACAATGGTTTAGAATTTTTTACCAAACGCAGATTTGTTTTATTGAATTGTTCGTGGAACAATTAATATTACCTTTGCTACAGGGTTTGATGCTTTTTGGTCGTGAACCAAAGAACGAGTGTTATTAAAAGTTAAGATGTCACAAAGCGGCGCTTTGACATAGTTACTCGTTAGATTTTGCTACTACCTTTTGTCTTTAGTACGAAATACTCAAAACGTATATAAAGGTAGTGAACAAGATATAACGATGGGTGCACAATTTACTTTAATTCAAAGGGAATTATTTCAAAATAATCATTGCCGCCCGCGTTGCAACATCTTGCTATGTTGCAAAATTAATGTAGGTAATGTTTGGTAAATTCTTTTTTTATTATTTTTTTTGTTTTAGACTTTTTTCAAAAAACACTTAATGCTAAATGTTTTGCTCGACGAGCAGGATCGTGCAATGTCTCGTCAAGATCGGATCCGTTAGCTTTCTTATAATCAAAGACTCGCAGAGTCTTGCGGCTAGGCAATCGCCATCGCTTGATGATGAAATGCTACATGGAAACCAGGGCTAGAATAAGTTTTGTGGCTTCATTCATTGTTTTGAACCTCTGGGCCTAGTATCATGCTGGCCGTCGCAGCTTCGTTGAACCGAGAATCGGTAAGTTGCAAGCCAGCATGATATTCCTTAAGCCGCACGGACATGGACTCCAAAGGAGCAACGATATGTCCCAAACCAATGACTCTCGCTGAGAGCATTTCCGTAACTTTGTAGGGACTTGGGGCAGAAGGCCATGATAAATGAACGGAGGGACATTTAGAGGCTGATTTTGTTGGGACAACATTATACACGCTTTTTTCGAACCCTGGTTCTTTCGGCAGTGTGCCGAAATGGGTGGCGACACCACCAAGTTTCCTGAAGGAATTTCAGGGACCGTCGACGACGGATTTTAAATAATTTTTCTCCGAAGGAGAAGCAGCTTCGTTGGACCCGAAGGGCGTAGACTCGATGGGGACACCTGCGAGGTTGAAGTCCCTTTCCTCATCGGACATGAGGACGTCGTCTTCAATATCGTACCGCAGCCATCGTACCTAAATTTTCCATCTTCTGTGAAAATAGAGAGATGTGATACCGAAACGATGAGGATTATAACTAATAAACGTATGGCCAGAATGACCAGTAAAAACCGTAGGTTGTTTTGTAATTATCATAGTCCCATAACGCGCGACTCTATCGCGACCATCAATGGTCATTTTTCATTACGCGAAAAAGTAAAGAGGTGGCAAAAGACGACTCGAGATATGGACTATGATAATTATTTGCGCAACAACTTTTATATAGTACCGTTTTCCGTATGAAAATCCCGAGTGCACCTCTACTATTCGACATTATTCCACGATGTGGAAGTAATTACAACAATGAATGATGCGTAACATCAATATATTATATTTTATTTCACAAATATGCCAGAAGAAAATTATGGGATTTATAAAAAATTATGGGAGGTCGTAAACCTGAAGGACAATTTTGAGACATTTGCGTGACAAATAGAAGAAATTGAAAGTGACCAGATGTTTTATTGAATATGTATGACAGAATTGGACTGTATATGTTTATTGAAATTTGCTCGTAAAGCGTGTGCATTTTATTACAAAAGTAACACTAGTCAACTGGGACGATGTCCCGGAATGTAGATCGTAGAATCTACATTTGCGTAGCATGTATGTAGGGTATAAGGTAGGCGATGTAATCTTTAAGTTTTCCGTGAGAAAACTGACCTAGCACAATTATTACAGTTACTATCGACACTTTTATGGATAAAAGGGAGCATAATTTACTCAAAGTCCCCCAGGTGTATAGATGGACGTAAATAGGAAGTGGGCATTGGACCAGTAATAATCCAACCGAAAATCGTACTCTGAGCTATTAGGGAGCCTAGTACGTTGGAACGTGTACCCTGTAGCATGATCTTCGGATAAAGATCTGCACCAAGTAATATATCGAAAGGATGGGAAGAGAAGGGATCGGGGTCGGCCAAACGTAGATTTGGCAAATTTGATCGAATATCGGTATGTGCGGTGAAAGAAGGCAGATTTTCTGCGATGGTTGGGATGACAAGGACTTTAGTTTCCATTGATTGCGTAGCATCAATGGGAGAACTAATACGGACTTGGCACTCTTTATGTAAAGTGGTTGAAACAGATCCACTGACCCCAGAAATTGTGGAAATGTTCGAAGTTGTGGGTATGCCCGTTCGATTTCGCATTTCTTCCGAAATGAATGATGATGATGAAGCAGGGTCAATAAGAGCTCTGGCTAGGTACGTAATACCTTTATGAACAATATGAACGTTTGCCGTTCCTAACAACATTTTGTTGTTGTGGGTGGTATGAAATACCTGTCTATTTGAAGATCGTGGGGTAGTCCCTCTCGATGTAGAGGGCTGATGGGGAGAAACTACATTCTGAACTTGTGTTGTGGCCGTCGAAGACGAACCAGTAGTGGAACGTTCCCTGTGCAAAAGAGTATGGTGTCTTTTATTACATACCCTACAATTGTGTAGGCTACTACAATGGTTGACTAGATGTTTTGCGGGCAGACAGTTTAAACAGCAATTATGTCTCCTAATCGTATTATATCTTTCAGGAACTGAAAGTTGTAGAATACGTTGACATGCTCTTAGGTGATGCATTTGTCGTGGACAAATAATGCAAGACTTATTGGGAGACGTACGAGATTGCCTAGAAGAATTAAGCGAAGTTCGATTAAAAGGAGGGGTTCGATTCGTGCCAATGTGGACGAACTTTTTTGCTACTTGGCTGATTGACGTTATCAATGCCACGAATGTCACGTAGACAGGTAAGAGTTTGGATACGTTCTGTAAGAAACTTATCCAAATCGTCCCAGGAAGACAAAGCGGAATTATCTTTGATGCTTTGTTCCCAAAGTGTGACGCAATTTTGTGGTAGCCTCTGTAGACATATGAACACTAGAATAGGATCCCAGTCTTCTGTCGAGATATCATAATTTGACATGGATGATATGCATCCATTAATACCCCTTTGCAATTGTTTTAGGCCTGAACTAGTCTCATTAGAACAGGCAAATCGAATAGAAGTTTAAGTTGGTGGTTTACCAAGATACGTGGATTGTCGTATGTACGCTTTAGAGCTTTCCACGCAAGACCAAAATGTGTGTGGGTAAGGTCTTTTGTTTAAGTGACATAGGCGTTCAATGTCACTGATGCCAGAATTGATAATATATACGGCGGAAAATAAATCCCTAAATGTAGGCCAATTAAGGAAGTCACCATCAAAAACTTCTATGTCACAGGGCGGCAAATTTAGCCTATGAGCAGAACTATCATCACAGGATGTGTTATTTAAACCAATTTGTTGATGCGGAGCATTTAAATTGAAGATAGAACCCTAAGGAAGTAATTATAAGCGACATCGCATTTGGTTCTGCGGCAGTGAAATGGTCACTAGAACAATATTGTTCTGTCAAATAATTTTGGCATTTGTCATACGTGGTTTGCACCTTTTCCCATAATCTTTTGACCTCAGCTCCTTGTAATTCTAAAACATAGACATCGAGCTCTTCGTCCCGTGGGGAACTGAATTTGGCGTCAAATTTAACCAAAGCATCTGTAGCTCGGATGAATAGATATAGAGGAGTGAGTGGCATTGTGAAATATAGTAATTTATAATTTCAGAAAATTATGAAAAGTAAGAGTTTTCGTCGAAAACTATATTTTTTTTATTCTTATTATTCCAAATTTATTAAATATTATAAAAACATTTGCAATGTGGCCCGCGCCAAAATTGACATAATTGGGCCAGTTGGCAACAAAGGAATTAAACCATTAAAATATCAAATAATGTTAAAATTACTAATATTTAAATATGAAAAAAATTAAATATAGCAAAGTGTCAGAGAAGCATACCCATATTAGATAACAGATAATCTTTTAAACGACTCTTAAAAATGGACAAAGTATTACTATGTTTTATAAACACAGGCATTTTATTAAATTCAACACTGCCCGCATATTCAATGCGTTGTCTAATAACTTCTAGTCTACATCTTGGAATTTTTAAATTTGACGAGTTTCTGGTATTAAAGACGTTTGTATTTTCATTGAATGTTATTGCTCTATTACCTATATTGTTGACTGATTTGTACACATATACTATTAAGTGTTTCCTATATAAGCTTCGAATGGGCAATATGTTTTTTCCGTAATCTTTATACAACGACATTGTATTGTACCGATTTGGCAAATTATAGACACAGCGCAAAGCTTTATTTTGCAATTTCTGTAAAGATGTTAATTCACTTGTTACTTTATGCGCGTACACAATGGCCAAATGTTCAAGGCGAGAATGAATTAACGCTTTGTAAATCAAAAGTCTTGTATCCATATTCAATTTCCTCCTTAGTTTAAATAAAACTCCAATGGCACTAGCAATTTTCCGTTTAATATAATGAATGTGGTCATTCCACTTCAAATTGCTCTTCATTTGTATACCTAAGTATTTAATTTCATTTGCCTCCTGCACAAGACTACACTCAAGAAAAAATTCAAAGTCATGATTCATCTGAGGAAAATCTGGTCTAAATCTTAAATGTCTGGTCTTGTTTTTATTTAAAACAAGCCTATTAATTCTAGTAAACTCGGCAACTAGAGAAGAATCTCTCTCCAATTGCACCCGTAGCACTTTTTCATGTGCATAGGGATAAAAAATTGCAATGTCATCGGCAAACATCACTATTGACCCCACAAGCCCAAGATTATTAATATCATTGATGTACAGCATGAACAACAGAGGTCCCAAAATACTACCCTGAGGAACTCCGCTTTTAATAGATCGTACGGAACTCCTGCTACCTCCCACCTGTACATATTGTGTTCTATTGTCGAAGTAACTCCAAATTAGTTCAAGCTCTTTACCTCTGATGCCGAAGTAAGCTAGCTTATTAAGTAAAACATAATGATCGACCTAATGATCAACATAATGATCGAATAGTCCTGCAACTCCAGCATATCCGTGATCAAGTCCATCACATATTATATTAATCACCTTAACAATAGCCATGTCCGTGCCACCCCCTTTTACGTAAGCAAACTGGGAACGATATATTAAAGACTCCCCTTCTAAATACCCCATTAACTGTTTATGCATAATTCTCTCAATTATTTTATCCAGTGACGATAGAATTGCTATTCGTCTAAATTAATTAAAACTTTCAGGATTAGGTACCTTTGGAATAGCAATAATTTTGTGATGTTTTAATATATAGGGATACTTAGATTCTGTGATCATAGAGTTAAAGATACGGGCTATTAATGGGGACAATATCTCAGAAAATCTTTTTATAAACCCAATGGATATATTATCATCACCGGGACTTTTTGTTGTGTTCATATCATAAATAGCCATCTTTACATCATCAATAGTTATACTTTGAAAATGAAAACACCCACTAAACTTTCTTAATGTTCGCAACAAATTAGGATTGTCATTTGGATATTTTGTTATATTTTCTCTCAAACTGGTAACTGCATTAACGAAATATTCATTGAAAGTTTCAGATAACACTTGTTCATCATGTATGACATCACCGTCCTCAGTAGTCACACACATAACCTTTTTAGAACTTTTACCCAAAGTTTTGTTTAGGAATCTCCACCACTTCTTAGGATCACCGTTAAATTTTCGGACATTATCATCATAATAAGTATTCATACATGCTCTGGTTGACCTTTTTATTATTCGACTGATTCGTTTCAAACGTTTTGTAATTGTTTTATCATTACGATATATTCTCCTTAATTTTAAAAGTTTGTCTTTTTCATCCATTAAACCCCTTAAATTTCTATTTACCCAAGGCGAAACATAATGTTTCCTAAGCCGAGTTTCAGAAACAATAGATGTGCATTCATTTACGACAATCGTTATAAGATTTACTAGCTCACTTGACATAACAGAAGGGTCCGATGACGCGTGTAGTTCTGAAATGCCCTCAACTAACAACCTTTTCACTTTTCCGTAGTCACAGTATTTCCTTTTAATATTATAACAACTATTGTCAAGTTCATCGTTCTTTAATCTACAAAAAACCATGTTGTGATCACTCAAATCAACTTCTACCGACTCAATTTCCATACCTACATTAATATTGATTAAATTGTGACAGCTGTGGTGATCAAATGTTTTAAACAATTGCAAAATATGTTTAATAACAAATTGTAGCGAATACACCAAGTATTTTTTCTAAATTGTTTGAAAAACAATAGCAAACTTATAAACTTGCACGGAAATGCAGAAAATGAATTAAAATTCGGAATAGTTTTGCACGAAATGCAATATGTTTAAAGAATTTGACACGTGATGTCAACTAGCACGTGATGCTGTAAATAAAATGTTTAAAATACATTTTATCTAGAAAAAGTCGTGAACTTGTATATTTATTGTATCGTGGATACAGTAAAAATGTGTTAGAAATATTAAGAAAAATTATTAAAATTTCACTATAATTTTTTTCAGTGTATTTAATTTTTCGTAATGTATTCGCAGTGTATCGTATAATACACGTCAAAAATGGCAATGTATCGAAGATAACAATTGCCAACAAAATTATTTTGAAATAAATATGTAAATGGTAATAATAAATGTAATAGGTAATATTATATGTGAAATTAATATATTTGTATAAATATAGCCAAATATAGGGTGCACTATTTCGAAAACACAATTTAAAATTATTTTTGGTTGATATCCGAAGGATTCAAATCGAAAAGAAATCAGAAAACGGCACAAAAATATTTTAATAAATATTCATCAAATATATTCGTACGTGTGAACACCCCTAAGGAAACTGATCATATGTTTCCAACAATATGTCACATGCGATAGTGACGGGTGGCAACAATCAGCAGAGATGACAATCGCTCTCTCATGTGAAGTTGTTATTGTTTTTCTGTTTCTTCGTTGTTTGTCAAACAAGAAGAAGAATAATTGAAAAGCACAACAATAAAAATGAAATATATAAAAAATTATGTGGAACACGGAAATGAATAAAATAGATGAGAGAATAAATACAAAAAATATCTCTGTGTTTGTTTTGATTTTGTTGTTGTAAACAAATATGTGGGAATTACACTTGATGTTGTTTTTTAGCAATGCAATTTACCGACGGCAACGGACGGACATTTATGCGCTTTGTTATTGCTCGTTGTAAACGACCGACGGCTTTGTTTATTGATTTTATTAATTATCACAACACAAATCTCACCGTATGACACTTTTTTATTTCGAAAAAATAAATTAAACCTGTGTTGTTTTTTTTATATTTTAAAATAAATGAAATAATTGGATGGTGGTGATCGTGGATCTATGTGGTTTGTTGTTGTCCTCGACGATGTCGATATTTTCCTTCGTGAAAGGAGAAACAAAGGAGAGGGGTTTGTTTTCGTTAAAAACAATCCGGCTCGATTGGACCAATGTTTACGACGACGTTGTCGTTGTGCGCTTTTCTTGTAAAAGTTTGGAGAATCCGGCTCGAAGGGCCTATGTTTGCGCTGATGCAAAATATGCAACTAAAGAAATAAAAACACAATGGTTTAGAATTTTTTACCAAACGTAGATTTGGTTTATGTTTTATTGAATTGTTCGTGGAACAATTAATATTACCTTTGCTACAGGGTTTGATGCTTTTTGGTCGTGATTAAAAGCTAAGATGTCACAAAGCGGCGCTTTGACATAGTTACTCGTTAGATTTTGCTACTACCTTTTGTCTTTAGTACGAAATACTCAAAGACGTATATAAAGGTAGTGAACAAGATATAACGATGAATTAAAGTAAATTGTACTTTAATTCAAAAGGAATTATTTCAAAATAATCAACATGAATATATGTTATATGACATGCTTAAGCATCATTCCGAGAACTCGCATTTTGCAATATTTTTTACGACATTTTTGTAGGGCCTCATTAGCTTCAAAATAAATTTGCAATATCTGTTCATTGGGTATATCATCTTCGATATTTTCGCCACTAGGTTTAAGTGTTGACGCCTATGTGTTGTAAATATTTTGCATTTTAGAATGGACATCAATCGAGTGATTTACATTGCTAGCAATTAAAGCATTTGTAAACAACAGGCCCATTATTATCGACTTTGTTTAGTTGGCAAATATGGAATGGTGTGGTCTTGCATACAATGAACACACTTCCCTCTGTGACAGTTTAATGTCCACTGTCCAGACATGACACAGTACATTGAATGGGACCTCTTTTCCTTGTTAGTGGATTTTTCCAATGAACACGAACACCACAGAAGTACTTTATTTTCTTGATTTCATTCTTACTCACATGTTTTTTGTCGACTCCTGGACTCCAGTTCTCACACCATATTCCAATAACTTGACGAATTTTTGGTCCCATAAATGTGAAATCCATTCAGACTCGAGAGTATCATAACTCAAACTGGAAGTCTATCCCTCGTTATGCTAATAACGCAATAATTGAAAAACAACTTAAAAATGCAGCAGTAACCTCACTTAATGTTGAACACATTCTTTATGATGTCACAATAATAATCAAAAATGTAGAAAAAATGATTCTGATATGTGAGAAAAGTGCCTGAAAAGACTCTCTCCTGTATCTTTCTATTTAATAGGAAAAAGATTCCGCTGTGAGTTACAAAGATTTCGTATTACCAGAGATAATAACACTTATTGGTATAATAAAAAAAAACTAGTCAACTTGGGTAAAAATGGCCCATATTTAAAGAGCAAACTGCTACAATCATGTCTTAGAACACATACATGCTTATGAAACTTTTTCATATCCTCAGCCAGGGTCTTATGAAGGAATTAACGTTAAAACATTTTATAATGAAAGTCTAATTTTTTTAATTAAATTTTGATCATTTTACGTACGCTTATACAATTTGTTTGTCAATTTGACCACCAAGGTAATATATGCAAAAATATGCATAAATAACAAAAGCATGGTAACTCTTCCCGGTGTTCTAGTACTTGGGTGTATGTATTGTCATATTATTCATTACTATAATGCTACTAAAGTAGATTTTGATGCGCTGGACCAGTTGGTTCCAACTTACACATGTAAACGTCACACTAAGAGCTGGCCGGTGTCACCGTTCTCGAATATAATCGAGATTTCGGGATATAACGCATATGTTGAATGGACCGAACCTAATCCTGAATGGAGCAGTAATAACAATTTTAAACACCGATTGTTTTTAGTAGGCTTGGCCACATTCTTGATAACCCCGCACATTGCACGACGCAAGAGAATGTCGTATGGTCCCTCTGCGAAAAGAGTCGTGGAAAAGATTAAGGAAGCAGTAATAGCAGACACTCCTAGTACTTCCACAGATATTCAAACTCAAGGTTTTTTTTGTCCACATACACAAACTCTAACAAGGATTCACTTTGTTGCGATAAATGCAAAAAATTTTAATTGCAAACAGCATGCTGTTACATTTTATTTGTGTATAAATAGTCAGAAATGATATAGTTTTACTAAAATAAAACAATGGAGATTAGACTCTGGTAATTAGACGTGCATTTTGTCTCTATAGCAATCGCTCTGTAAAATATATCAAATTATCCGAGAAATAAAATTCGCATAAATACATAGATACATTCATCATATAAAGAAAAAAATTCTCTATTAAGTGTCTATCAAGTTTATAAGTATGCCTAAAACTAAAAAACGTCGTAGTGTCGGTAATAAAAAAATTATGTGTGGTCGATGTAAACACGAAATCAAAGAGGAATGTGATGATTACATTCAATGTGACGTATGCCAGATCAAGTTTAATTTTCGTTGCTCCGATTTAACCAAGAGAGCATTTGATAGACGTGTGAAAAATGAAAAAGAACTATACGCTTGTAGCTCATGTTCAGAAGAAGAGGAAGAAGGAGAAGTAGACAACATTAAGAAAGAGTTAAATACCATTAAAATTGAACTGAAAATATTAGAGAAACTTGAGGAGCTTGATCAGCTCACTGATTCTATAAACTTTATGTCCGCTAATTTCGATGAAGTGTTCAAAGATGTGGCGGAAAACAAAAAGAAAATAGTTTCTATAGAAAATAAGAAGTCAAAATACTGCACGATGAGAGATTAAAAAATGACTGTGTTATAAGTGGTTTAAAAATAAATGATAATGCTGATGCTGTTGATGCCGTGCGGTCACTCTCAAAGAGTATTGGAGTTGACTTAGAGGAGAGAGCAGTTGATACCGCTTATTTTGTTTCAAAGAAAGAGAAGAAGAATGAAAAACAAACTGTTGTTGTGAAATTTGCAGCCAATTGCCATAAAGAGAAATTTATGAGTTCGAAAGCAAAACTAAGGGAGCATGAAGAGACCAAAGATGTTTTTGTTAATGATTATCTGAGTAGAGATACGTTAAAATTGTTATACCATGCTAAATCGCTAAAGTCAATTGGATTCAAATATATTTATGCCAGAGATCGAAAAGTTTTTTGCAAAAAGAGTGACATTTCTAAGCAAATATTTATAAAATCTGAAGATGATGTTGACCAAATGTTAATAGACGCTACAACTA
Organism: Musca vetustissima; assembly: GCF_032173495.1. Classification (NCBI taxonomy): domain Eukaryota; kingdom Metazoa; phylum Arthropoda; class Insecta; order Diptera; family Muscidae; genus Musca; species Musca vetustissima. Next base: position 109,850 of record NW_026873472.1, read on the forward strand.
ACAAACATTTTAGTATGCGCACAATGGTTCAAAACAGAGAGGTTGTTGAATCGAGTGATGATGGTGATGATGCAGCAGATTATGAATCTCCGTCGTAAAATTTTATTTGAAATCAAAACCGGTTTACTTAGTGCAAGTTGTGTGCTATCAGTTGGAAGCGAACTTCGTTGCGCTAATTGATACGTCAAAGGGTTAATATCATATTATCGTTCGCAAAAATGTACTGCGGTCGATTTTTTTAAATATTTTTGAAAATGTTTTGAATTGGATTGCACTAAATCCAATTATAATTCTTGGAGATTCTAATATTGATATGTTCCGCAGTGCCCACTACTCTGAATTAGAATCCATGTTCCATAACTATGACTGTTATAATGTGCATAACATGGTAACACGGCCAAAAAGTGGGTCGTGCATTGATCATATAACAATTTTTTGTAGATTCTGTAGAATGTGATCTTACAGATCACAATCTGCTTTCCTGCAAATACTTGTGCAAAAGAATTAAAAATTCAACCAAGGAAGTTGTAAAAAATATTGTAAATATAGTAAAGCAAGGGAAATTTTACATAGCATGCTACCCGTGGATACCAACCAGATGAATGCTTCAGTACCTGTAGATGAGCTAATCACTTCTATGGGTAAGGGAATTGAACACTCGACTACAACAATTAAAACTAATTCAATGCTCCAATTTGATATTTGTCCATGGATAAATAAAAATCTTCAGAAACTTATATTACTGAAGCAAAAATTATTGAAAAAACTTAGAACATCAAAGAATTGGCCAATCAGGAAATTCTAAAAAGAATAAGCAGAGTGATCAAAAGTGCAAACAAAGTGTCTAGGCAAAATTATTACCTTGACAATTAAGAGAGAATTGGGAGTGATCCCAAAAAATGCTGGGCTTTTATAAACAAATCACTGTCAAGAGGAAAACCCGTAAATATGTATGTACAAGATTCTAATGGTAACGTAATAGTAAATGATAACGACAAAGCTACTTGTTTAAATAATTACTTTATTAATATATTATTTGAACTTAGAAATTAAATGAACATAAGTCCTGTTGATTCGATTAATGCTTCAAGGACTCTTTCTGGGATAATTAATGTGTTCCAAATCAACACTATAAATCCAGCTGATTTATTGTCGATTGTGTCTAAGCTTGAATGTAATAAGTGTCCTGGCTATGACAACATTTCAACAATATTTCTTAAAGAATGCATACAAGAATTATGTCCTGTATTTACAAACATTTTTAATAAAATGATAATCACTTCCATATATCCTGATGCATTAAAAATTTATATGGTAATACCTATATCTATGAAATGTGATGCTAAATTTTTTTCTGATTATCGGCCAGTTGCTGTATTATCTATAGTAGATAAAATTTTTGAAAATATCTTGGTTGACAAGTTATCGGATTATTTTGAAAGCAATAATTTACTTTATGACATGCGGTTTGGATTTAGGAAAAGTTGTAGTAGATGGATGCAATTTTAAATTTAAACCATAATATTTGTTTGGGACTAGACAGAGGATATAATGGTATAGCTGGTATATTTTTTGATCTTACCAAAGCTTTTGATTTGGTAGATCATACTATTTTAATTGAGAAATTGCAGTATTATGGAGTAAACGGAAAGGAAATTATGTTATTTAAAGATTATGTTGCAAACAGAAAACAGTATGTTCAAATAAATGAGGCAAGAAGTTGCATGGGTGATATAAATTTTGGAATACCGCAGGGAAGTGGATTAGGTCCCCTATTATTTTTGATTTACATTAATGACATAAAAAATTTATCCTTTGACGGCAAGTTAATAATGTTTGCTGATGATATATGTTTTTTGTATCCCTATAAGCATGATATTGAATTGAAAGTGAGAATGGAACGTGATGCGGCTTTGATTGTTGAATTTACTCGATTGAATAGATTGCTTATTAACCCAAGCAAAACTAAAATAGTTCGATTTCGTCCTTATTTGTCAATAGATGAGTCTACTTCGTTTAACATCTACGTTGATGGGGAAGTCATAAATGAGACACTATCTACTAAGTACTTAGGAGTAACACTTCAAAGCAATCGATCCTGGGATTTGCATATAGATAATGTTAAAAGTAAGATAGCGCCTGCAATTGGAATCCTATATAAGATGCAAAATAAGTTAAGCTTAAGAACTAAGCTTTTAATATTTGAATCACTTATTCAATCACATTTAAATTATAAGCATTTATTCTATATGCTTACAAGAAGGCTAACAACTCATTAAAATCTTTGGATTGCATGCAAAATAAAGCTTTAAAAACTATTTACAATTTGCCCACATTCCACAGAGTCATTATATAAGGACTTTGCACTAAATGTATTACCTATTCATGGACGACATATATATCAAACTCTAGTTTATATTTTAAAAATATCAAACAAATTGGCCACCACACAATCACTATTCTACAAAACCAAAATAATGTGCACACAAGAAATCAGAGCAACCTGTGAATCGCAAGATGTAGATTGGAAAAAACCAATCAAAGAATTGATTATATTGGTAGTAAAAGATATAATGAATTGCCACCAGATATAAAATCACTGCAGAATATTTCGACATTTAAGTCTGCCTGTAAAAAATACTTATGTTCCATAAAAGAAACACTTCTAGTATTAAAGTTTACTGTATTTATATCTGTATATTTAAATTAAAAATTAACATTGAATGACGTAATTCTAAGTTTTTAAATGTTGCCAATTGCACCAATAATGCCACTAGGGCGCTGAGGCCAAAATCCAGATATGTAAATAAATATAAAAATTTAATAAATAAAAAAACGATCTTGTGTGAAATAACTTCTGATTTGTATGTACCTTATATCTTAAACAAATAAACAAAATGTTGAGTTTACCATTATACTGATATGTTTTTCCTATTTGGTCAAATTAACCCACACATTGTTTATTAGGAGTAGAATGTGAATTTGTGCGGAAGGGCTAGCTGAACTGAGAATAATTTCTTACAATCATTACTATGTGGGAGAAAGAAATGTTGGTTGTTTTCTAAAGTTATGAGATCTAGTAAATATAGTTTTGGGTCCCTAACGGTAGATGGCGTTGAAGTAAGAGCAACATTGATAAGGCAAATATCATTGATCAAGTATTTGAAGAATCTCACAGAATAACAATTTTGTATCATAATCAAAGGTACTTTCAATTGAACGACATTTCCTATTGCTTGATACACAACAAATAATAACCGGATATGTTAATGTGAATAATGGTTATATTTCCAATGCCAATGGTAAAAATGCCCATTATTCCAGTAGCTACATACCAATTATTATGTTAAATTGTCTGGACAAAGTTTTTGAAAAAGTTCATTGAGAACCATAAATTTAATAAATATGAAAATTTGGATTTCGGAAGCAACATCCTACTATATACCAAGTGAAACGAATTGTAAATGTTATCAAAAGAAATAAAATGGACCGGAAAAATACGGAAGTGTTTCTAATAGACGATAAAAAGATATTTGATTCAATTTGGCAAAAGGGCTTAATATTTAAATTGCATAAATACGGTTTCCCGACATACCTACAAAAAGTAATATGGAGTTTTTTACTCGACAGGAGGTTTGCGGTACATATCGAAGACAAACCTTCATGCATAAAATTAATTCCTGCTGTTCTGCCGCAAGGATCTGTGTTGTCCCCAAAACTCTATTCAATATTTACGTCAGATTTAAAATTACTTAAAAATCAAACGACGGTTTTGTATCCGGACGATACAGCTATAATGACAGTGATAAAGTTTCAAATGCAATTATCAAAAAGATGAAACTGTCATTAATTCATATTATGAAATTTGTCCATATATGAAGCAAAAACAGAGACGATAATTTTTCAGTTTAACAAATCTCGACATTCAAACATGTGAGAAATATGGTGGAATCATATTAGTCAAAAATCTTAACTTTAGAGACTTTATAAAACCATCCGGAAAAGTCATAAAGTGTGATCGCACGCTATATCCCCTTTTGTGTCGCAAATATAAATTAGATGTCAAACTCAAGTTGTTGTAATATAAAATGTGTATTCGTACAATAATGACATATGACTGTCTTGTGTGGTATGGATTATGTGCAAAAACATAAATCAAAAAGTTGTAAATTATCCAGAATAAAAATCATAAACTAATCTTTGGTCTTAACAAACGGTTTTATACCAAAATTCACCAAAAAGATACCAGGAGGATCTGACCACAACATTTATAGAAAAAGCTGCATTAAATTTTGATCTACGAAATAGAACGCCGAATTACCACATGATTAAAATTTTGTATAACTAATAAATGTATATATAATATAATAGCAATATATAAGATTTTTCCTATCTCAGACTGTATATGACTATTAAGGATCCGTTTACTAATTGAAACATAACAAGTACTGACAGTTACTTGAAATAAAAATATAGGAAACATACCAAAATGTGTACCTAAACCAACATTCCTACAAACCGATTATGGTTCTAAATATTTGCCCCAGACCTAAGTTTTTTGGACCAAATTTGTTTCAAAAAATTTTGATTTCAATTACAAAGTATATAAAGATGAAATTAAATTAAATTAAGAATTTGCCCATCTTATTATTTCTTCCAAATTACTTCAAGTTCAAACATGGGGAATATCGGTCCACCACCTCTGGTACCTCATATATATGAATATAAATAAGGTAAATTATCAAACCTTATGTTATAGGTTTTTTCGTATCTTCCACAGATGAAATGATTACAACAGAGTCTTAGAACCAAACCCAAACACGGAACAAATCATATAACTATTTTAATACAAACAAGTTTAAAAGCGTTTAGTTCGGCTGGGCCGAACTTTGGATACCCTCCACCATAGATACACTGACAGGTACTTAAAATAAAAATATAGGGAACATACCAAAAAGTGTACCCATACCGACATTTGTACAAACCGATTATGGTCCTAGATTTGTTTCGGACCAAATTTGTTTCAAAAATTTTTTATTTCATCTAAACTTTGCCCATCTTATTATTTCATCCAATATTAGTTCAAATTCGAACATGGGGAACATCGGTCCACTCTTTTTGCTACCTCACACGCAGCGGCTGGGCCTAAATGCGGGTTACAGTTCATATATATGAATATATATAAGGATAATTATCAAACCTTATGATCTAGTTTTTTTTAATATCTTCCACAGAAAAAATGATTACAACAGAGTCTTAGAACCAAACTATTTTAATATAACAATGGGGTTATATGGGGACTACCCCAAAAAGGGGGCGAGTATTAAAAATTGTTGGTAGGGAGTTTTGTTACCATATACGACTACAAAATACCAAATTCCAACGCATTCGGTAGAAAAATGCGCTCAAGAACCCCAAAATACCGAAAATTGGGGGACCCTTATATGGGAGCTATCCGAAAAATATGTACCTATATTTATAATTCTTTTGTGTAGAGATTTGGTACCTAATAAGAAATCAAAATACTAAATTACAGCTAATTCGGTGGAAAAGTACGATCAAAACCCCCAAAATACTGAAAATTATGAGGTACCGTTATATGGAGGCTACCAGAAAAAGTGGACCCATATTTATAATTTTTGTGGAGAAATTTGGTACCCTATAAGAACTCAATGTACAAAATTTCAGCGTTTTCGGTTGAAAAACGCGCTCAAGAACCCCAAAATTCCGAAAATTGGGGGTACCCTTATATGGGAATTATGCCTAAACATGGACCGAGATAGACCATCTTCGAACTTGACCTTCCTGCAGACAAAAGACAACTTTATCCAAAATTTCGGCACCCTATCTCAATTCCTTCAGAAGATAGCGTGATTACAACAGACTGACGGACATGGCTAGATCGTCATAGTATTTTACCCTGATCAAGAATATATATACTTTATAGGGTCGGAAATGAACATACCGATGTGTTACAAACGGTGGAGGGTATAAAAAGCAGGTTATATGGGGACTACGCCAAAAAAGGTGTGAATATTAATAATTTTTAGTAGGGAGATTTGTTACCATATACGACTACAAAATACCGAATTGCAGCGAATTCGGTTGAAAAACGCGCTCAAGAACACAAAATATCCAAAATTGGGGGTACCATTATATGGGGGCTACCCGAAAAAATGGGCCTATATTCATAATTTTTGTGGAGAGATTTGGTACCTATTAGGAACTCAAAATACTAAATTACAGCTAATTCGGTGGAAAAATACGATCAAAACCCTCAAAATACTGAAAATTATGATGTACCGTTATATGGGGGCTACCAGAAAAAGTGGACCTATACTTATAATTTTTTGTGGGGACATTTAGTACCCAATTTGAAACCAATCTACCAAATTTCAGCGAATTCGGCTGAAAAACGCGAACTGAAAAATACCGAAAATTGGGGGTAGCCTTATAGGGGGGCTACCCGAAAATGGGCCTATATTCATAATTTTTTGTGGAGAGATTTGGTACAGCCAATTCGGTGGAAAAATACGACCAAAACCCTCAAAATACTGAAAATTAGGAGGTACTGTTATATGGGGGCTACCAGAAAAAGTGGACCTATATTTATAATTTGTTGTGGAGGCATTTAGTACCCAATAAGAACCCAGTGTAGCAAATTTCAAGGAATTCGGCTGAAAGACGTGCTCAAGAACCCCAAAAAATCGAAAATTGAGGGGTACGGTTATATGGGGGGTACCAGAAAAAATTGGACCATATTTATAATTTTTAGCAGGGAGATTTGCTACTTGATAAGAACTCAAAGTACCAAATTTCAGTGAATTCGGTTGAAGAACACGCCCAAGAACCTCAAAATACCGAAAATTGAGGCTACCCTTATATGGGAGCTATGCTTAAGCGTGGACCGAGATATCCCACCTTCGAGCTTGACTTGCATGCAGACAAAAGACAACTTTATGCAAATTTCAGCACCCTATCTAAATTCCTTCGGAAGACAGCGTGATTACAACAGACGGACGGACATGGCTAGATCGTCTTAGAATTTTACCCTGATCAAGAATATATATACTTTATAGGGGCGGAAATGAATATTTCGGTGAGTTACAAACGGAATGACAAAATTTATATACCCTCCATACTATGGTGGAGGGTATAAAAATGGGTTTATTGCCTTACAGGAAATGTGATGGAAAGGGACTGGCGTAAGTAAATCAGTTTATTACGCCCTGTATTATTCAGTTTATTTACAGTACGATTTACACTCACTCTTTAACTGGTGCAGTGCATATGGAATGTCTCTTAAAGATGCAAGAAATTTTCTTTATTCAGATCACATCCAATACAATCCGACTACTTTATAATTTCATACCAACTGGACAATGTTGATTCTTTCTCTGATCTTGGCGTCATCTTAAATCCTAAACTAAGGTTTCATCTTTATATCGATTCATGTGTTAATAAAGTCAAGTCTTAATTAGGTTTCATTAAACGCTGGTCTAAAGAGTTTGATGGCCCTTATGTTATTAAAGGTTATTTGTTAGTATTGTCCGCCCAGTCCTAGAATATGGTGGCATTCTTTGGAGTCCATTTTATAAATGTCACTGTGATAAAAATGAGTCACTTCAAGTTCAATTTTTAATTGCCTTGCGCGACCTATATTGGAAACCACCTTATAAAAGTAGTTAATTAGTCTTCCAACGCTTGGAAAAAGACGTTTTATGTTAATATCATTATTATACCCTCCACCATAGTGTTCACGTAGCGAACATGGGTTTCGTATAATAAAGATAGTCAATGTCTTGCTGTGGGTCTCTTGTGTAGAAGAGAGAATATTTTGTTAAACAGGAATCTATTTTTGTCTACAGTCCACTTGAGATAAGAGATTATTTTGGTTGAATGTTTGTACACAAGAATAAGATAGGATTTTTATATTGCCACATGTGGTATGTTTGGGTGAGATTACGGGGAGTAATCTTCACTACAGACTGATAAGCATGTGTAGCGTGCTTGCCACATGTGAGATAAAGAATTGTGTGTGTCCACTCCATGTGTTATGGCAGATGCATTCTCTCTCTCTCTCTTTTACACATTAGTCTAAGATAGGTTAAGTCATATTGTACAACTTAGTTCTTAAGGATTCAAATAAATTAGTGTGTAAATGCACCACAAACAATACAGAAGTGCTTTCACTCCGCGGACAATATCCGCGTAAGATCCCTAGTTTTTCATTGGTACTTCGAGCCGGATCAGTGACCGATTGTGGAGGAAATTGATGCTGAAGAATTTGCCTTAAAGGTCAAGGAAATTCTCTCAGCTTGGAGGAAATCCAAATAGAAAAAAATAATTGAAAACAGAATGCCGAGTCAAAAAGAGGCTGCGGTGAGGAAAATAGCGGTGACAGCGAGACATTTAGCCAGTGAAGCTTGAAGTCTGAGCATAGCGGCTACAGATGAAGATAAGCTAGGCAGAGCCTCGGCACCGACCCTGGAGTGGGAGATAAACAATGTTCTAAATAATATTAACATGTTCGTAGAGAATATCGATCGACTAGATGCGACTGTGGTACCGAACCCATATGACTTTATAGAAAGTCTAGTGAGGGATGCATCCGATGAAGTAAAACGCGATCCGGTGGTGCGGGATCGGTGGATGGAGATATTGGAGAAGAAATCCAATATGGCAGGAGGTTTTAGGCCAGTCCAAGAACAAATGGGCAGCCTTCAAAGAGCATTGGAGGAGAAAGGCCGTGACGTGGCGGAGTTACGGGCAAGGAATAAAGAGCTAGAAGTTGCTCTAAAAAGATCGGAAGACGCCAATGGTTGCCTTAAAGAAAGAGCACAGGCAAGTTATAGAAAGGCTAGAGATAGATACCTTGAATTGCACTTTCAAGATCTCAAGCTTAAAGATGAATTGGTTGCGGCTGCAGAGAAAGCCCAGGCAGCAGAAAAATCCTGGGAAGAAGAGAAAATGAAGCTTTTGAAAGAACTGGATATTTCGGAGAAGGCACGAGAAGCAGCAGAGGCCGAACGTTATCAGTTGGCCATACGAATGGTTGTCAATGACAAAAAGGAGCGGAAAGTAAGTAATATTCCATTTGCTCGAAGTTATATTCTATTTGCGCAGAAATTAGCTCCAGTCAAGTTGGCCATGAAAAAAAACGATGCGGTGGCTGGTGCGGAGAAAACAGTTATGGAACAATGTCCAGTTGGGATGTTGAAGCCGGCGACCAAGGAGCATGTACATAAAGGAAGACTTGTTGTGAACTGTGCGTCGCCAGTGGAGACTTGTTTTGCCGATATGAAGGTAAAGCCGACGGACAATGACTGTTACCCGTTGTAACAAAATTTCTTGCATTGGTTTTACCGTCAGTGTTGAATATTGGTACATTCCGTTGTTATAAGAAATATTCAATTTTGGTGCGCTATACATACATTATCCTTTTTTTCGATTTTTATATACTTATTATAAAAGAAATCATATTACCTTGAATTACTACGAATTCATTGTATATATAACGCACTTAAACTGATATTTACATACATACTTATTATGTGTTGGTATATTTTTGGTTAAATTAGAAAAATTTTTGAATATGGATGTTTATCTTCTCTTAAAATACCATTAGTTGGAAGATGTTGATAATATCTATTGGTGGGTGATTTTCTTTTGGCAGCATAAACAATTGTTGAGTTTTTAGTAGATTTTGGGGGATAATTGCAAGATGGCAATATGGATATGGTGGAGTACAGGGATGAATTTCTGCTCTATTTTACTCTTCGCCAATGGTAGGCATTTACGTTTGATGGATTTAATTATTTTTCGTGTTCTGGTAACACCTGATGCACTACTTTTTTCATCTATACGGATTCTAAATACTCCATTTTCAGAGTGATCTCAGATTTCATATGCTCCAGTTGATCCAAAGATGTAAATAGTTTCTTATTGGCTTAAAACTGGATCGCAAGGAGTGGGTGCCTTTGTTGTATGTATAAATACGTCCAATTTATATTGTTCCATAAAATTGTAATGCGGAAAATCAGGCAGAGTATTTCGTATTTCTATAGATGACGTTTGGTTCTCTCACGAATTCGTCCAACGAGAAGGTTCCAAGGTGGTAGATGCTTGGTTCCAATTTTCGCATCTACCCTGTGGGTAGAGTACGAAAACCTCGTGGTCTGTGTTTGCCACACTCCAAGTTTAAAGTGTTCTTGGCAATGTCAGATTGTCAAAGACAAATTTTCGGGATTTACATAAAGCAGACAATGCTTATAGGTTAACCACGTTTGCAAATATTCACTCTTAATATAGTGGTATTTATTTGCAAGGCAATGTTGTTTAAATTTTGGTATAGGAATTGAATTTTTTATTATATGATTGCAGAAGCCGGTGGTTATTAATGCTCCGACGAGGAAAATTACGGCTAGAAATGCAGATATGAAGATGAAGCAGGCGGACAATTGTGATGAACCGACAACACAAGATGATTGGCACGGTAAGCGAAAGTCGAAAATTATGGATCTTCCGGCCAGGAAGATTGTCGATATAAATCGTGGAAATGCGACCGGGAAGTTGGATCCAGCAGTCACATGCAATACGAAGCCAACGTTAGATGGTGCACCACGTAATAAAGATGACGTTCTTCCGAAGAGAAACGAAGTTGGTGCCAATAACTATGGTAAAGCAGAAGGGGAAAATATTCCCACAAAAATGAAGTCGGCGGTCAGAAGCGGGAACAAGGTGAAGAATGAAGCCGCGGCTATGATGAGGTTTGCAAATGGCACAGCCGGCCAAAGATGCGGACAAGCCACTTGGAAGCCGTATGACCGGGAAGCTGAGGAAGAGATTTGCTGATGGTCCAGCCTTAAAGATAAAGCGAGAGGGCAAGAACTCCGAGAAGCTGACGAAGATTATGGCCAATGGTTCTGGCTGGAAGACAAAGCCGGCAGACAAGGGTGGAGGTGCCGATATTAGAGGCTGGTTGGAGAGATGGCGGTGCTACCAAGATGCGATCACCTAGCTGCTTTAGATTCTATAAAAACCAATTCTAAACAAATCTTATATTTTATAATTTCTATACCTTCGCATAGTTTTTTTTATTTTTATATTCAGTTTCTGGCCCGCAAGATGTTCACGTAGCGAACATGGGTTTCGTATAATAAAGATAGTGAATGTCTTGCTGTGGGTCTCTTGTGTAGAAGAGAGAGTATTTACTTAAACAGGGATCTATTTTCGTCTACAGTCCACTTGAGATAAGAGATTATTTTGGTTGAATGTTTGTACACATTAATAAGATAGGAATATTCTATTGTCACATGTGGTATGTTTGTGTGAGATTACGGGGAGTAATCTTCACTACAGACTGATAAGCATGTGTAGCGTGCTTGCCACATGTGAGATAAAGAATTGTGTGTGTCCACTCCATGTGTTATGGCAGATGCATTCTCTCTCTCTCTCTCTTTTACACATTAGTCTAAGATAGGTTAAGTCATATTGTACAACTTAGTTCTTAAGGACTACGTTTTATTCAAATAAATTAGTGTGTAAATGCACCACAAACAATAAAGAAGTGCTTTCACTCCGCGGACAGTATCCGCGTAAGATCCCTAGTTTTTCAATAGTATGGAGGGTATATTCATTTCATCATTCCGTTTGTAACTCACCGGAATATTCATTTCCGACCCTATAAAGAACATATATATTTTGATCAGGGTAAAATTCTAAGAGGATATAGCCATGTCCGTCCGTGTGTTCGTCTGTTGTAATCACGATATCTTCCGAAGGAATTGAGACAGGGTGCTGAAATTTTGCATATGGTTGTCTTTTGTCTACAGGCAGGTCAAGTTCGAAGATGGAGAAGGAAGGAGTAGACCGATATTCCCCATGTTAGAACTTGAACTAATATTGGATAAAATAATAAGATGGGCAAAGTTTAGATGAAATCAAAAATTTTTGAAACAAATTTGGCCTGAAGATACATGGGGTCTAGGACTAATAATTGGACCATAATCGGTTTGTACAAATGTCGGTATAGGTACACTTTTTGGTATGTTCCCTATATTTAAATTTCAAGTACCTGTCAGTATATCTATGGTGGAGGGTATTTAAAGTTCGGTCCGGCCGAACTTAACGCTTTTACACAAGTTGTGTTCGGACAAATGGAACACTACAATTTTTAGTGTTCCCATAAATGGAACGCTACGATTTTTATACCCTCCACCATAGTATAGAGGGTATATTAATTTTGCCAGTCCGTTAGTAACTCACCGAAATATTCATTTTCGACCCTATTAAGTATATATATTCTTGATCTGGGTAAAACTCTAAGACGATCTAGCCAGGTAGCTAGATAGGGTGCTGAAATTTTGCATAGGGTTGTTTTTTTGTCTGCAGGCAGGTCAGGTTCGAAGATGGGATATATCGGTGGACGTTTATGCACAGCTCCCATGTAAGGGTACCTCCAATTTGTCGGTATTTTTGGGTTCTTGAGCGCGTTTTTAATTTAAATTTTTATTCGCTGTCTACACAAAAATTATATATATAGGTCCACTTTTTCTGGTAGCCCCCATATAACGGTACCACATAATTTTCAGTATTTTGGGGGTTTCGTACTTTTCCACCGAATTAGCTGTAATTTAGTGTCTCCACAAAAATTATACATATAGGTCAATTTTTTCGGATAGCCCCCATATAAGCGTACCTCCAATTTTCGATATTTTTGGGTTCATGATCGCATTTTTCTACCGAATGCGTTGGAATTTGGTATTTTATAGTCGTATATGGTAACAAAACTCCCAACCAACAATTTTTAATACTGCCCCCCCCCCTTTTGGGGTCGTCGCCATATAACCCCATTTTATACCCTCCACCATAGCATGGAGGGTATATTAATTTTGTCATTCCGTTTGCAACTCACCGAAATATTCATTTCCGACCCTATAAAGTATATATATTCAAGTATATCAGGGTAAAATTCTAAGACGATCTAGCCATGTCCGTCTGTCTGTTGTAATCACGCTATCTTACAACCGAATTTCAACCGAATTTGCTGAAATTTGGTATATTGGGTTCTTATTGGGTACCAGATATCTCCACTAAAAATTATAAATATAAGTCAATTTTTTTCTGTTAGCCCCCATATAAAGGTACCCCCGAATTTCGGCATTTGGAGGTTCTTAAGCGCGTTTTTCAAACCGAAATCACTGAAATTTGGTATTTTGTAGCCGTATATGGAAACAAATCTCCCTACCAAAAATTATTAATAGTCAACCCCTTTTAGGCTTAGTCCCCATATAACCCCATTTTTTATATTAATATAATTATGTTTTTTCCGCGTTTTGGGATTGGTTCTAACAATCTGTTGTAATCATTTCACCTGCAAAGGATATCGATATAAAAAACTAGAACGTACGGTTCGATAATGAACTAAATATGAACTATAACCCGTATTTAGAACTAGCCCCTGTGTGGGAATTACCAGAAGGAGTGGACCGATGTTCCCCATCTTCGAACTAGAACAAATTTGATCCAAAGAAACATGGATCTAGAATTATGTTAACCGTGTCAAAGTGTATATGCCCTCATTATCCATAAAGCTGAAAGAATAATTGTCCATTAAAAATTTCTGAAATTTGTTTTTTAGTTTACATTGTGGTTTATATAACCGGTTTGTGGAAATGTCGATATAGGTCCACTTTTTGGTATTTTCCCTTTATTTTTATTTCAAGTACCTGTCAATACATCTATGGTGGAGGGTATCTAATGTTCGGCCCGGCCGAACTTAACGCTTTTCACTTGTTTATATTAAAATAGTTATATGATTTGTTCCGTGGTTGGTTTTGGTTCTAAGGCTCTGTTGTAATCATTTCATCTGCGGAAGATACGAAAAAAAACTAGATCATAAGGTTTGATAATTAACCTTATATATATATTCATATATAGCGCCTGTGTGGGAGGTACCAGAAGGCGTGGGCCGATATTCCCCAAATTCGGACTTTAGCTAAGTTTGGAAGACATAATAAGATGGGATGAAATCAAATTTTTCTGAAACGGATTTGGTCCCAAGAAACATGGGGTCTAGAACCAATATTTCGATGAGGCACATTTGCACCGTGTGAAAGTGTATACACACTAATTAGCCATAAAGCTGCGGGTATAATTTTCTATTAAAAATTATTGTTTACATGGAGGGTATCCAAAGTTCGGCCCGGCCGAAGTTAACGCTTTTTCACTTGTTAATTTTACGGCCAGTGGAACACTAAGATTGTTAGTGTTCCGGCAAGTGTAACACTACGATTTTTAGTGCTCCGACCGCGGTACACTACTATTTTTAGTGCTCTGACAGCGGTACACTACGAATTTCGTTGTGCTCCGGAACAGTAATACTAATTTTTTTTAATGTTTGTGTACCGGAACACTAACGCTAAATTTTTTTTAGTGTTTGTGTTCCTGGTACGGTACACTACGATAGTGTACAGTTTTAAAATTTGTGAAGAATTGCATGAAATATTATAGATCGACTCATTATATCTCGTCATAAAATTATCATCGAATCTGAAGTTATTACATAATTATTGCTTTTGATTTACTGTTTGGGATAACTGTTGCTGCATGCTGAATTGTTGTTTTGTTATTCTGTTGTCGCATGCTGATTGTTTTTTTTTTTCTGCCGAAAGTACTAAAGTGTGGTATATGTAGCGACTCAATTACCAAGACACAAGGATGCATAATGTGTCGACTATGCTCTAATTGGCTACAAGCTTCCTGTGCCAAAATTTCTGAGAAGGATTTGTCTGCATTGCGAGCAATGAAATACTCATTACATTTGTTCCAAATGCGACACGAGTCTTCAAACCAATCACAATAGTGGAGTAGCTGATGAGATACGAATTCTGAATACAAAGTTTGATGGCTTTATTTTAAACAATCAAACTGAGCAAAACTCAATAAAATCAGCATCCTTTTCAGACTCAATTGTGCCGACATCCTGATTGGTGGACTACCTGATTTGATTGCACCTGTTCTGGCGTTAGGTACATTTTTAATGTGCCTCTATCAAGCTCCGATATTAACCATGTTTCATACATAAGTGGAAAAACACAAATACTTGTTAAATTTAATAATGTATCGATAAGAGATTCGATAATGAAGGAGTATTACAAGACGAGGGCTCTCAAGATAAGTGACCTGATCGTGGGCACAGGTGATGATTTGTCTAACCGAGTTTATCTGAATGAACATTTTTCTCCTGGTGCAGCTCAACTCAATTCCCTATGTAAGAAACTGCGAAGACAAAATATTATTGTCAAATTTAAAATCTTGAACTCCAATAAACCAAAGGCAAAACTATTGTTACCCAGTGGGACAGATATTTACGCTGATGTCGAAAAATGCACCTCTTTGTTAAATGGAACTGAATCTATGCCATCTTAAGTCATGTAAATGCTATTTTATATTATTGTATGTCACTTAAGTCTTTCATTTTTATCTAATGGTCAGCTGTATGATTTGATTATATTTTTCTTTATTTTGAATTTTTTTTGATATGAATTTATATTCTAGCGTTTTTATATTAAATACATTTTTTGGCTCCCCTCTTCTAAATTGTTGTTAACTTATGATGTCTCTTAATGACAACCTCGGTCCAGTTTTAAACAGTAGCTCTTATATAAAGTCTGTTCTATGCTCAAATAAGAATAATTTTAAGGTCGCCCACTCAAACTGCCGTAGTATAAAACCCCAACTGAGAATTTATGAAATATGCCATGTAATTAATGATAGCATGTTTCACATATTTGCTGTATCAGAAACTTGGCTTTCATCTGAAGTATGTAGTAACGCAGTTTCTATTTCAGGATATAAAATGTGTCGCAATGATCGGAAAATTACTGGTAGAGGTGGGGGTGTCGCGATGTATATAAAAAATTAAGTACCATATAAAACTCTATTTATAGAATTAGTTTTTGGCCATGTAAAGACCCTTATTGGCGTGGTTTACTTGCCATCTGGCAATTTACTAGATTTTGAAGATAATCATAGAGATCTCTTCTCCAGATATTAGAATATTGCCGTATTAGGGGATTTTAATCTAAATCTATTTGATGTTCCAAAAGCAAATAATGTTCGTGCTTTCTGTACCCGATACAATATGTCCATAATACACAACAGCAAACCAACACATTTTGACCTAAGTAGAAGGTCACTAATTGATTTCATGCTAGTTAGTGATCTCTCTTTAATAAAACTCTCCGACCAAGTTCAATGTCCATCTGTATCTGACCATGCCCTTATATTTGCTTCTCTCTACTTTAATGTTCATTGTCCGTCTGAGTTTATAGAATATCGAGATTATAATACAATTAATTGGGAACATTTATTTTCTATCCTAGATACCTTTGATGCTAATGCATCTTCTTGTCCAGCTGATGTGAACATAAAATGTAAGCTCATTATGAATCTGTTTGGAGATCTTTTTTCATGTGTACCTATTGTTCGAAGGAAAATACATCATAGATCTGACCGTTGGATTGAAGCCAGAAATGTTGTTTTTGCCAGATCGATAGGAGACCTCGCCTATTCCGCTTTTCAATCTAATCGATCCCTAGAAAATTGGTCTTTGTACTGCAAATATCGGAATAAGGCGAGAACGGTAACACGCAGCGCAAAAAGAAAATATTTTTCAAGACTTTTCGGAAATGCCGATTCCAGTAGGATGTGGAAAATATTAAAAAATTCCGGATGTTTTGATTATGATAAGCCTGAAATTAATATGAATGTCAATGATATTAACAACTTTTTTGCGCAGAATAATTTCCTGTCCGCGGATGAAATTAATTTTAATAAGTTCACTGACACTATGCCTTCATTCTTTTTTCGGTGTGTCTCAGACGTTGAGATTTTCGAGGCTCTTGCCAATATCAAGTCTAAATCGGTTGGTGTTGACGAAATACCGATTCATTGCATCAAGTTGGTCTATCCGTATATATCGAACTATATTTCTCAGTTAGTGAATAATATACTGACAAGTTCAACTTTTCCTCAGGCATGGAAAATAGCTCGGGTGGTGCCCATTCCGAAATTGAAGAATATTAATAACCCAGATGATCTTCGTCCCATCTCAATACTACCTCATTATCCAAAGTAGTGGAAATTGTTATAAAAAATCAAATTTTAGAGCAAACATCAAGATTAATAACAGATAATCAATACGCTTTCAGAAAGGGTCACAGTGCTACACATTTGCTTTTGAAGGCCACGGATTTTATTGGGCAAAATATTAATGAGGGTAAAGTGAATGTATTGGTATCTCTTGACATTTCAAAAGCTTTTAACTCAGTAAATGTTAAACATATGACTACAAAACTAAGGGAAAAATTCAACTTTTCAGTAACCGCATGCCGACTAATCCACTCATATCTTACAGGGAGATTTCCATTTGTTGATGTTAAAGGTTCTCAGTCTGAAACGGTTCCACTTTACAATGGTATTCCACAAGGTTCCGTATTAGGTCCTCTACTGTTTATACTGTATGTAAATGACTTACACGAGTATGTGGAGTCGGAAACTTGCAAAACATTCCAGTTTGCGATGATATATTTCTGATATTTACTGGGTACAATGATAATATATTATATTTTGAGAATGCAATAAATGCATGTCTTCAGCAATTTTTGTGTTGGGCATCTATAAATTGTCTCACAGTAAACTCGTCTAAAACGAAAGCAATGATGTTTGGCATGTTTAAAAACGTCTTTCCTGATCCATATATTAAAATTTGTAATAATAAAATTGACTTTGTAACCCACCAGAGACTATTGGGTGTAGTTCTTGATAATGAACTATCGTTTCGGCACCATGTAGATACTTTATCCGGTAAAATTTGGGGATCATTAAGACAAATTTATGCATCAAATATATATATGCCTATCAATATTAAGAAAAAAGTAGCTCATGCTATACTGTTGTCAAACATCATGTATGGTATTGAAATTGTATCAGGTTGTATTGGTATATATCTTGCTCGGTTACGTAGGACTTTGAAAGCTGTTGTGCGTTTTATATATAATGTTCCAGTCAGAAGACCTATATCTGAATATGTAAAACGATTTTTAGTTTGTTCTTTTTTAATTTCATTTCGTATCGCAATATACTGACATTTTGTAATATAATAAAAACTGGCGAACCTAAACCATTAACCAGCACGTTTTCTTTTTCACATTCTTCGAGAAACCCTCAAGTGGTGATACCAAGAATTTATAAATGCATTTATGCAAGATCATTTGTAGTTAGGGTAGCAAGATGTTGGAATTTATTGTCATATGATCTAAGAATATTCTCACATTGTAATAATGTGTTTAAAAGAAAACTTCATTAACATTTTAAAAAAATATTTTTTTCTTATTATAATAAATTGGAAAAATCTTTACATTTTTACATTTAGAACATTTTTATGTAAATTTCTTTGTTTAAGTACTATGTTTACAACTAGCTTATCAAATTCTAATTACAAATTTGGCATATTACACTGTGCGACACGAAAATTATTAAGTGGTTCTACTTTACCAAATCTGTTGAATAATATAAATCCGTTACAAATAAAAGAAGTTATTCGCGTTTCAAATCGCAAATCTATGAAACCACGTTTTTTCTACATTTACCGTTATAAAACTAAAACTAACTAAAAAACCAAAGTTATTTTGGTGTTCCAGGGACTCCAACTGCACAGAATTGGTGCATCAGAACCCCTGAATATTTTTTTTGTTTCCGAAGATTTTCTTGTAGATTATATATGCAAAATTGTACATATTTCTGAAGCTATAAAGCAACACTGTGCGACGTCAAATAGAAAGAGGGCGATAGTTTTAGTACAATGGTACATTCCATTTTCAATTTATTAATGACCATATATCGTATAAAAGACTTGATGTACATTGGAAACGTTTACATGTACAATTAAAATATTTCGGGTTCGTTCATATGACCGAACGTAACCGTAATATGATAATGTAGAGACACAAACAGCTTGAACGAGTCGGCAATGTACTTCAATAAAATAATTTTAACCATAGCGGAGTGATTGTTTCACAGTCCTGTTGGAACCACATTTCGTCCAGGTCCATATCTTGTAATGAGGACAAAAAAAATCATTTTTCATTGTCAAAGAGGAAATATGTCTAACGACGCCACCGGCATGCAACTAATATCCAACAGTTATTTTGGAAGAAGAATAAGCTTTTCACAGAAGTTTTTCGAACGAGTACTTT
This sequence comes from Musca vetustissima, assembly GCF_032173495.1. Taxonomy (NCBI): domain Eukaryota; kingdom Metazoa; phylum Arthropoda; class Insecta; order Diptera; family Muscidae; genus Musca; species Musca vetustissima. The sequence goes on from NW_026873472.1 coordinate 129,112, forward strand.
CACGTTTTGAGTTTGCTGAATTCGCTAACACTTAGATGTCCTCTTAGAAAACACTAATTTGTGAAATAACACACTACGTATCGTATCTGTTATGGATAATAAATTATTAATTTTATTAATAATTTTTAAATAGTAAATTTCAGTAAAAACATGAGATTTTATTTAATAATACATGATATTTTCCTTACCTGTGGAATTGTAGGTGTTTGATTGCTTCGCTTGAACGGATGAGTCTGTTCTTCGAATGATAAAGATTTTCCTGTGGACTTTTGGGCAGCGGATATTTTCATTTCCTTTGAAACATCAATAGGAACATCCGATTGAAATGTGTTTGTTCGTTCGTTTCCACAGGCATTCCCGTTGTCTAACACAAGAGGAGGTGACAAATTCATTACATTCAGAGACAACAAGTGATGAAATTGAATTATGTTTAACATTTCAACAGGGTTAAGCAATAAGCCCGATGCCGCGGCCGCTGTTGCGATTTGTTGTAAACTTTGTAGGTTTCCTAAGTCCTTTACAAACTTTGCGTTCTTTTGCTCATGTTCAGCAGGCAAAGGGATTTCTGAACTCGTTTGGATTTGGTGTGCTGACCCTTTGGTATTTATATAGGAACTGCTTTGTATGACTTCTTCAACAGTGGCATTAATAGTATTTTCTGCGTCCGATTCAATATCACTTTTGTTAACTGATTTTCTGATAACATTCTCACAAATAATAACCGATTGTGTACTTTCACCATGGCACAATTCCATATGTGATTGTAATGCATTCACTGATCGAAAATTCCGCATGCATTTTCTACATTTTGTAGTATCACGGAATGTGTGATACATTAGATGAGTTGATAATTTTTCTCGAGTTTTGAAGGCCAATGAACATTGTTTGCAACGATATTTATAGACATGACGATTGGAGATTATAAGATTTATGTGTTTATCGTGGTAATGAGTAAACATAGAAATGGGAGATTGGAAACGTAAGTGGCAACCATTTAATGTGTTATTGGATGCTAAACAAACATACTCCCCTTCGTCAAGAGTGTAATGTTTTAGTTGCTGAGCATGTAGAAGTAATTCCTGCTCTTGGTTGAAACTACAATCACATTTCTGACAACGAAAAATTTCACAAGATTCATTTTTATGTGTGCCTACCTTGTTTTCTGGTGTCGATATCCCGTTATTTTGATTTGAAGCCGCCTCTTCACTTTCTTTGGACATTAATGTTCGTAATTGTATTATAAGACGAATTAATCTATCCCTGTCAATGTTATGCAATTGCTTTAAGTGAATGTCAAAATTGTTAATGTTATAGAAATGCTCTTGACACAATGGACATTGCATTATTGTTTCATTAAACGAAGACATTTTCTCCAGTTCTAATTTCTCATTTTTCTCCACACTTAAATCTTGGTCCATGCATTTATTTCCTGGTTCCCCTAAGTTAGACGAAAATAAATCTACATCTTTATTTATGTTATTAGAAGATAGTTCATGTTTGTGCGTCAATTCTATGTGAACGCATATTTCTGTTTTAGAATTTGCAAAAAAATCGCAGAAGTCACATGAGTAAATCTTTTCATCGTTATTTTTTTCGTAACCCTGTACAAAGTCTGTCTGACACGTCGTAGTATATGCATCGCCTATTTCAAAGTTCTTTAGCTGATTTCGATGAATATTTTCTAAAATAAAAAAGAGAAATAAATTGTAAAATAGTTATGAGTAGGTACAGATAATATGGAGGAAATGGATCATTGTATTATTCTAATGCCATGTACTGAGTAGCGTTGTTCGCACTCTCATTCGTTGTTCGTCGTTAATTATGAACTTATTACTTAGTTCCTCATACAAAATTTTCTGACCGAACACCGACTTTTGTAGATTGTTCAATTCGAATCACTTTCTAAATAACCAATAAATTTGACCCGTCCCTAACATTGAGAGCAGTTATCGAAAATAAATTAATTTTGCCAGCTTGAAAATATTTATAAAATTTGCATACTTTTTTAGTAAAATTAAAATGATGAATGAAGAGTAAAAAATCGTCTAGTTTTTATATATGCAGCAGGATGTATATTTTGTTATCTACATAATGTAATTTAAATTTCTTTCCCCTTGGTTCTAATTAGCGTACAAAACAAGAAACAAATTTGGCGAAACTGAAACAAAAAAATTCTCCAAAATGTATGAAAACAATAATATTTTCAGAAAAAGGAAAACATGAATTAAAAGTAAATAGATATGGGTTCATATTTTAGTGAGGAGAAAGATAATTAATTTTTCTATTTAGATTCATATGTGATTCATGCAAATATGTTAGATTTTTGGTGTAAAACAAGAAACAAAAAGTTTGAAATAAAAAACTCTGATGACATGAATTTAGAATAGTGTTGTATGAACGGGTTAATTCATGTACGTAATTCTGAGAGCGAAATAAGTTGTTCGAATGCCCGTCAGAACATGGCATCAAATCATAAACTGAAATAAATATGGGATTCATTTATGAGAGCCATTGAACAATTTGATAGTAAACATTGTTTTGTTCAGGATGTTTCCTTCACCACACACTTCAACTATACAGCAATATTTATGTAGCATGAAAATAAATAACTACTATGTAGATTTACGTACAAGTCCATACGCCTGTATCGGAACTTTGTACATGGTCCTTCGAAGTCCTTTATAAAAAGAATCGGCTGATTTGCCAAAAATCTAATTTTTAATGTCTTTCCGAAGCAATTCACTTTACATTGTCAAATTGGCGGCTTATGTTTTGTTGTTTTAGCCACATACAACAAATTGCTATAGCCACTGATAATTTGTGTGTATTGTTTAACATATTTAAATCCACACATACATTAACATCATTTATTAGAAAAAAATCAATCCCACTTTGCTGCATCAGTTTTGTTACATTTATTTGTCACATTTGCTTTGTTACATTTGTTTTGTTTATGATTTCCAACAAACACAAAAGAACATTTGCCATATGTTTCGTTGTTTTGTATGATGGATTGCCAACTGTCACTGCTTGTTAAACAGACTATAGATCAGCTGGTGTGGCCTTACAAGTTGCGTAATATGAATTCACAATATTGCGTAATATGAATTAATAATATGAATTCATAATATACATTTGCGTAACAAAACAAAGGATGAGACTGACAGAATTGTAGATCGTTACCCCTTATCAGATCAAAACTTTCCGTTGGCATGCGAAGCTTCGAAGATTCGATATGAAAACATACGAGTTTTAATGGACAACCAATTAAAGGCTATTTTTAACCTTTCGACAGCAAAGGTAAAAAATAATGAAGAAATCAAAATAATACAATCCATAGTTAGCGACTGTCTAGCTATTTTAGAAATTCATAATGTAAAAGTTGCCACTTACTTGAGTTAATAAGGGAATATTCTCTGCCCTTCTTCTAGTAGTCTCATTCGCCTGATTCGGATTGTAGGTGAGAGTATCCGCTCTTTCTTACGCTCCCTCCTACAAGTCACATTCGCACAGTTCGGATGCAGAGAGGACATTACAGTGCTACGATCGCCGATGTGACCTCGAACTTGTTTACGCTACATTTGCTCACCGCGACTCACTTGCATTCTCGCTTTCCTTACATACTTGCATTCTCGCTTTCGTTGCTTAAAGACTTGCTTTCTCGCTGTTGATAAAATACCCACGCTTGAGGAAAAGTTTTGTTTCCCGTGAAGCTTATTAATGTACCAAATTTAATTTGAAAATTCACTTAACCCAAACCTTGTGTTATTTTGTCTTTATTTCTTTTTTGGTTTTTCTCCCCTCATCAGTATCACGCCAACATTTTGATCCATTCGATCTGGATATTCCCTAGCATTGTTGTTGCATTTTGATCCAATCAAGTCGAATAATCTACCAACAATTTCGCACTTTTCGCCATTTTAAAGGAGAAAAACATCATTACCCCTCACCAAACACAACACCTCATCATCAACATCAAAAACTGCATCATCATCCAAACAATACATCATAAACTCTAATGTACGTAGTTTATTTTCTCAATATTGAGCATACGCGAGTGTTGTCGTTTTTACATTTTGTTTTATAAAAACAAAATATAAATATTTATATTTCTAAACTGTTCGCTACACCGTGTACTGGTCGCCTTTCAATTTAACGTGTGCATAGTAACAAAATCAAATAACAAAGTAAAGAAACACTAACAATACGAATATTCATCTTGCTCTCTTTTTTATTTTTCTTGTTATTATCAAACCTACCAACAATTCCAATATAGCATTAACTCTCCTTGTTTGTTCGTTAAACACAACAACAACATTATAATATAATAAAAGTGATGAGTTGAGTCAACTAAGCATTGCTCGTAAGTTGAGTTAGATCCAACAGCAACGCTTTTGCTCAATTTCGTATACATAAAAATGAGTTCAAACCAATTGCAAGTACTTGAGGAAATTGAGATCAAACCTCTAATTGTTATTGAAGTGTTAACATGGCGTCAAGTGGAAGTGAATTAGAAGTTGTAGTAAATACTAATAATAAATTAGAAAACTTCCTATAAATTCATAATCAAAAATTGCGGGGTAGACTACAATTAAAACTTCGAGAGTTTACTTAAAATAAACAAATGAAAATAAAAACAATCACAGAAATACTGACTCCAAAAATTTAGGAAAAATAATTATAATGTAGGTGGCAAATTATTATACAGCCGAGCTACTCTAACAAGGAATGAATCATCCATTAAATAAGCAATTCGCAATTATCAACTGACTGTTTCTGGTAGAGTGTGAAAACTTAAAGATTCCTATTAAGAAACACGGTCTTTGAAAAACAATCAGGTTGTAAAACAAAAGCATCAACCGACAATTTAAAAATGATTGAAACGAATAGCCCAGAAATTTGTGCACATAGGGCGAAATATGAGATAGACGATTAAGTCCATATCTGTAGCGCACAGCACGGTTCAACGACAGCTGCTCCAAATTCAAGTGGCATTGCGTCGCACCTTAGTAGATCTCAAAACAATATATAATCGAAGGGAGGACAAGATCCCTTACTAACCGCTTCTTGACAAAAGGTGGCCAAGATAACCCAGTTCCATAAAGAGATCTTAAAGACCAATTAACTCTTGACACAACCCGGTTAATATGTTGCCTAAACAAAAGTTTGTTATCTAAAATATCACCAAGTCATTCAAGCTCCCCAACATACTCAATAATAGCACCAGCATACCTAACATTAACACTAACATCACTGAACTTCGAAAATAATAGAGCTTTACTTTTTAAAGGATTAACCTGAAGGCTATTACTACGCATCCAATCACACAACAACGTCATTACTAAATCTATTTGTGATTGCAACACAGTAACAAAACGACTATCCCCTTTAATCAAATTTTTTAAACAGGTTGTTCAAATAGATTATACACAACAGAGGTCCTAGAACAGATCATTGGGGAAAACCACTACGAAACCCCAGTAGACCACTACACCTTCCATCAACACTAACCAACTGACTCCTACTACTCAGATATGAACGAATCAAAGAACATGCACTACTTGAAAAATTGTACATACGCTTGTACTTCTATTGTTCCTAAAACCACATTGAGCATCGTGCAACAAGTTATTATTTTCGAAGTAGCACAACATTTTTTTTATACCCTCCACCATAGTATGGAGGGTATATTAATGTTGTCATTCCGTTTGTAACTCATCGAAATATTCATTCCCGACCCTATAAAGTATATATATTCTTGATCAGGGTAAAATTCTAAGACGATCTAGCCATGTCCGTCCGTCTGTTGTAATCACGCTATCTTCCGAAGGAATTTAGATAGGGTGCTAAAATTTTGCATAGGGTTGTCTTTTGTCTGCAGGCAGGTCAAGTTCAAAGATGGGATATATATGTCCACCTTTAGGCATAGCTCCCATATAAGGGTACAACCAAATTTTCGGAATTTTGGAGTTCTTGAGCTCGTTTTTCAACCGAATTCGCTGAAATTTGGTACATTGGGTTCTTTTTGGCCACAAAAAAGTATAAATATAGGTCCACTTTTTCTGGTAGCCCCCATATAACGGTACCTCCTAATTTCCAGTATTTTCGGGGTTTTGGTCGTATTTTTCCACCAAATTGGCTGTAATTTAATACTTTGAGTTCTAAATAGGTTCCAAATCACTCCACAAAAAATTATGAATATAGGTCCATTTTTTCTGGTAGCCCTTCATATAAGGGTACCCCTAATTTTCGGTATTTTGGGGTTCTTTTTCAACCGAATTCGCTGAAATTTGGTATATTGGGTTCTTATTGGGTACCAAATATCTCCACTAAAAAATTATAAATATAAGTCAATTTTTTTTGTTAGCACCCATATAAAGGTACCCCCAAATTTCGGCATTTGGAGGTTCTTGAGCGCGTTTTTCAACCGAAATCACTGAAATTTGGTATTTTGTAGCCGTATATGGAAACAAATCTCCCTACTAAAAATTATTAATAGTCAACCCCTTTCAGGCGTACTCCCCATATAACCCCATTTTTTATATTAATATAATGATCTGTTTTTTCCGCGTTTTGGGTTTGGTTCTAACACTCTGTTGTAATCATTTCACCTGCGAAGGATATCGAGATAAAAAACTAGAACGTACGGTTCGATAATGAACTATATATGAACTATAACCCGTATTTAGAACTAGCCCCTGTGTGGGAGGTACCAGAGGGAGTGGACCGATGTTCCCCATCTTCGAACTTGAACTAAGTTTGGAAGATGGCCAAAGTTTGGATGAAATCGAAATTTTCTGAAACAAATTTGATCCAAAGAATCATGGATCTAGAACCATTTTAACCGTGTTAGAGTGTATATGCCCGCATTATCCATAAAGCTGAGAGAACAATTTCCGTAGTATTCCATTCTGGTGGGAAGACAGATGTTGTTAATATACTATTAACAATTGTAAAAAATAAGTTGAGATTAAAGGATAAACCATTTTAATGAATTCTAAAGGATAGTCATCTAACCCGGCTGCATTTGACTTAATAGACATTGAAGCTTTGGTTAAACCCTCATGATCAACACATGAAAACGAAAAGCCCAGGTCATTATTAAAACCATGATATTCTGGTAAGTTATCAGAAATATCTAATTTATTTCTAAGAAAGACTTGATTTAGCTCATCCGCATTAAGGTCACAACGATATGACTTTGTATCTGCAAGATCATGATTTTTAAGGAGCCTCCAAAATTCTTTGCTGCTGCCATTCGCAGCAAACATTAACCCATGTGCCTCTCTTTTCTTAGCCCTTACTACAGACTTTGCCGTATTTCTCGCTCAGCAGAAAATTCTCAGTTGGCAGTTGACTTGTTCTGGTGTATACTTTAAATGCCAATTCGCGCAAAGATATATGATACCTAATAGTAGGATCATTTGAGAACCAATTATCGTAATCATGTTTTATTTTAAAACGCTTACGAGGGAAAAGAGAATGTAAATAAGCCAAACACCGATCAAAAATATTTCATTGAACATCAACATTATTAGTAGAAAAAATATCCGAAAAATTAAATCCCAATACAGTATTGTTTAATTCTTCAAAATCAACAGCAATATATTCAACATAATTTTCAGTTTTACGAACTCTTAATTTAAACGACATATAAGGTAATAAACTGACCGGGCACACTCACTAAATCCAAAGAGGAAACAAGGAAATAATCTATGAGCGATGAGGAATTGCGCCACACTGTAATGCGTTGGCTTACAGTTGTGCAATACTGACACATTCATCCTGCTACATGCACCTCTTACACCCACAGTACAAGTTAGATTAAAAAGGTTGCAGTTAAAATCGCCCATTATGACTATATCATTAATCGTGATCAACAACTCCGAAACATCAGCTTCAAAAGAGTAGAAATCTACATGAGGAAGATACACCACCACTACCAAAACAGATTTTTCGCGACACTGAACCTCAATAAATAAGCTCTCAGCTACCCCATATAGGCTACTTTTGTAAACCACACTGTACTTTAACGTTTTCGACACGTACAGAGCTACACAAGAAAATCCATCAATTTCAACTCTACTCGAAGGTACCTCAGGCTTTAGCCACGTTTCGCACACTTCCACTACATTTCCAGTACATTTCTGATTTCAGATAGTTTTGACGATTTTTCCGATATATTAAAGCTTCTGCAATTAAAATGTGAAATATTCAAACCTGAAGAAGAATCTAATGCAGAGCGCAGAAACGAATTGTCACATACAATATTCCCAAGATTACAATTATTCATCTTATTTGTAAGACCGATCACCGTTTGGCAGCACAATTCGAACTTTGGGGACATCCGCATTTACTAGGACATACTTGGATATTTTTTTGCTTCCATAATTGTCTGCACGTATTCATCAATTTGGAAGCAGGAGGCGTGAGGTGGTCATTAAGGTAGATGCGGGAGCTGGCATCAGTATTAATTAAATTTGGCTCCAAAAACATAGCAACAGTGCTGCACATCTGTGGGAGACAGATGCTCCAATTTTTTAACATTTTGTTGACATTCCAACAACAACGTACTGCAGGACCTTTTGCTGACATTCTGAGATATCATTCCGCAATTTCCCAACAGCAGCAAAAAACTCGACACGAAATCCACCAATAACTGAATAAACTAACATTTGAGCCTCATTTTCTTCTTTTTCATATCAGCAGCGAGATCATCAAACATTTTTTGCATACCATCAGAAAAAATATTATCTCCTCCAACAAGAAGTCTAGTTATGCCACCAGACATCGCAACATACGCATTTAGCGGACTTATATTTAAATCCTTTGACAGACTTAATTTCATCAACAGTGACATTTATACATTTGGGGTGAAAGTAATTTGGGCAACCACAGCATCCAACACAATAAGTACCTTTATTTACTTTACAGCTGCATACCGAACACACCCATACGGTTTTAGTGGTTCTGGTTACAGGGGCTGTACGATGAGGAGCGTTTTCCTCACCGGCAGCTATATAGAGCAATGATATAATTTTTGTTATCTATACGCTGCTATAATGTTCTACGAGCTGATAATTTATAAGGGAACAAAAAATTAACTGTAGGAACAAAAAATGAACTGTGCGACCAAAAAGACAATGTTGCGTCGGTTTCAACAATGATTTCTTTATTTTTACATATTTAACTTAAGCATATTTATTACAATATGAATACATCCACTGTTGTTGTTGTTATTATTCGGTTCTCGCTTTTCTCGTACCAATTCCATTGTTCCTATACAAAACTAAGGAGAGTGCAAAGATATCGTAAAAGACAATTCTTGTAACAAAACAACAACATAATAAAATTACAACAGAGCGAGAAACAATACTCGGAAAAAGCTAACGGGTTACAACCATGATGAGTAATAGAGTGATAACTTTTTACATGTAATCTGATCACAGTGTGTAAATAGGGGCAAAAAAAAAATTTAAATTGTTTTATATGTAAAATTTAATTGAATTGAAGGGCTTGGGAGTCGCTAGGATCGCAAGATAAAGGCGAAATAGGCTTCGAGTTTAAAATTGCTACTATTTCAACCATAGCGGTAGCCAATTTCTCGTACGTAAGCCTGGTGTTCGATGCGCTTCCGTCAGATGACTTTTGGCCGCCTCCAACAATCCGCCAAAATGTGGTCCCTAGGGGGTATAAAGTGAAAATGTATAAATTCATTTGCACAATAATTTGTTATGGTACTAGAGTTGTTTGAATCGAAAAGGAACGAATTTAATTGGGCCAACTTAGAATTTGCACCAATGAAATTTGTTGTATTGTCACAGAATATGTCTGTGGGCAACCCTCTGCGTCCAATTAACCTCTTGAGTGCAGCAATAAAGGCATCAGTCGATAGATCTGAAACGACTTCAATATGGACCGCCTTCGTAGCTAGACATATAAAAACTGCAATGCAAGTTTTATATGAAACCTTCCCTCTGATTCTTAAGTAGGTGTTGACAGGACCACAAAAGTCGACGGCGTATCGAGCGAAGGGCCTTGACGGATTGAGTCGTTCTACAGGCAAATTACCAGTCATCTGACTTAACAATTTTGGCCGATATCTTATGCATTGTGGGCAAATTACGTTGTCAAGTGGGAGTTGTGTTAAAAAAATTAATTTGTATTTTTTTAGTAAAATACTTTAATTAAATTTCTTAACACTTTATTCATTTGAACTTAAGGGGACCCCCCCCCCCAATTCTCTGGATCAAAATTTTTGTTGATATAATTCGAATCTACACTGATTAAAGAATGTCTCTACAAAATTTCAAGTGAGAATCTCAAGAACTCTTGAAGATATAGCCCATTTATTGTGTCAGCGTCAAGTGACGGCTGAAGGGCTTCTCAAACTTTAAACGCGTTTTTCTCTATACATTTTTTTGCGAATGGCGGGCACGATAACTCAAAACTAATAATCCAATCGGTTCCAAATTTTGCAACGTTTCTCTGGGAGTGAATAGCTCTCGTATGAACTAGGATAAAGCTAATCGGTGAAGATCTTCCTTATTTTTTAACTTGGTTTTTGGTAAAAAATTGGCAATTTTCCAAAAATATTTTTTCAAAGGTCCACCATTTTGTTAATTTTAGAGCGAAGTCAATAAAGTGAAAGTTCATAGAGAGCCAGACATGTACTCTTTCTACCACCATGTACTATTTCTACCACATTTTCGGATTCCGATGTTCCAGTGAGGAGTTATCATGCCCGCCATCAAAAATAAGGACTTTTCTTTAATTACAAAAAACAACAACAAACATTTTTTGTAAATTATTTGTCTTCCTTTTTAAATATTCAAATATATATGTGCAAGGTTACAAACCTTAATAAGCATTTGTATTGATTTACCAGCACATTGAAAATCTTGAAAAATTAAAATCGAGAATGGGAGGGGTTCCCTTCATTCAAACAAAATAAAGTCGATGTTGAAGAATACGTTCAACATTGAAATTGTAAATTCGCCTTCATTACATAGTTCTTCTAACGGACAGGTGGAACGTTTCCATAGCAGCCTTACTGAATTCGCTCGCAGTCTGAAACTTGAGAGATTATTATTTTGCAAAAATCGCAAGTAGTATTCTAAGAGGAGAATTTGGCAATGTCTCTGCGTCTCAGTCAAAGAAAATAAAAATTACTCTGAACGATGAACAAATCCGAGCATTTAATGCATTAAAAAATATTTTGATATCGGAAGATGTGTTATTAAACTATCCTGATTTCAAAAAACCATTTGATACATTGTTTTCGGAATCAAATCATAATTGAGGAAGGAAGTGTAAAAGGTGTGAAATGTTATATCATGTTTGGGAAGAAACCTCGATATTTTATTACTTTTGAAAATGACAGAGACTTATTTGTGATGTTGCAACAAGTTGTGAATCCAGATGTTGTAAACGCTATTCATTGCGATGTACCAACGTTGGCTAGAATTCAACATAAGTTAATTGAGCTTTTCCCAGGTGTTAAATTCAGATATTTGTCACCGCTATCACGAACCTGAATGATCAAAAGGAAATTATTGCGGCAGAACACAACAGAGCACACAGAGCCGCGCAAGAAAATATTAAACACATTTAGAGGAAAAAAAATGGGTAAAAAAGACAAACTGCCGAATTTATTTGCAATCAAAATATAATCGACAATCTACCAAATATCAGATAGCTCAAACTCCTATCCCAACAAAGTGTGGAGAAATCCACCACATTGACATTTATTCCACGGATTCTAAACACTTTCTCACATGCATTGACAAGTTCTCTAAATTTGCTGTAGTTCAACCACTAAGATCGAGAACTATAGTAGACGTACAGCCTCTACTCCTCCAGATACTAAATTTGTATTTGAATACAACGACTATTTACTCTGACAACGAAAAGTCATTTAAGGGGACCCCCCACATTCTAGGGGTCAACAATTTTTTGGTTTTAATTTGAATCTACACTAATTCAAGAACGTCCCTACAAAATTTCAAGTGAAAATCTCAATAACTCTTGAAGATATAGCCGATTTATTGTGTCAGCATCAAGTGACGGCTAAAGGGTTTCTCAAACATTAAACGCGTTTTTCTCTAAACGAATGGCGGGCACGATAACTCAAAAACTAATAACCCAATCGATTCCAAAATTTTACACGTTTCTCTGTGAGTGTATAGCTATCGTATGAACTGGGATAAAGTCAAACGGTGAAGAACTGTCTTATTTTTTAACTTGGCTTTTGGTCAAAAATCGGCGACTTTCCAAAAATATTTTTTTAAAGGTCCGCCATTTTGTTAATTTTAGAGCGAAGTCAATAATCCTAGTTCATACGAGAGCCAGACATGTACTCTTTCTAACACCGTTGGAATTTTCGGATTCCGATGTTCCAGTGAGGATTTATCATGCCCGCCATCAAAAATAAGTACCTTTCTTTAAAAGTACCTTCTCTTTTAAATCTTCAATTATATATGTGCAAAGTTACAAACCTTAACAAGCATTTGTATTCATTTACCAGCCCGTTGAAAATCTTGAAAAATTAAAATCGATAATGGGGGTGGGGGTTCCGTTAAACTCTATTTACACTTGTAACTTATAATTAATATTAAGGGTTCGAGCCGTCATTCTAATTTAAGGACCGGAGAGTAATCTTCACCGTACGCGAATATTAAAATCTAAATGCAAGGTGATTTGTGATCTTCAATTGTTGATCTATTTATAATTTTTGCGATTGCTTATTTAACAAAGGAAATTTGAACAAAGTGTAATTAAATACCTTAAACACATTTCAATTATATTTTCGTTCTTTGAATATGATATTTATTAGCTCATGCTTCCGAGTCATAAACATTCTTAATTCTTAAATAAGCATTGTGATGTCGGAAGTCGCAGGCTCGTTTCCGGCTACACCCGAGTAGTCTTGCATATTGATGTCTCGCCTATTGGCGGCCACTTTATTAAATATTAGAATCTAAGCTATTGAATTAATATATGAACTTGAATTCGCAAAACAAATTGTTTCAAATTCCGTGCGAAGTTGTTTACGATCTAGGCATCAAAACAACTTACCGTTCGATATTTTGGGGCATGTAAACAACAAGCAACAAAACATACGGTAAGGGGTTCTGATGCGTTGCTTGTTCGTAAACAACTAGCAACAACAACACACGGTAAGGGGTTCTGATGCGTTGCTTGTTGGTAAACAACTAGCAACAATAAAGCACGTCGAGGGATTCACTCTAGTCAACGGTAAGAAACAACAACGCGCGTGCGTAGAGACGGCGATGCATCGCCAAGGAATAACGCACAACAACAGCGTGATCCTGAAGGTTGCGGCGACGGTCCTATAAAAGGGCGAACAACAGTCGTGAGCAAAGCTGACAGCACCAGGACCAGGCGAGAAAATCCCCTAAACCTTTTTAACAGGTGAGTCGATCAAGAATCAAGGAGTGTAGAAGACTGAAGGTTAAATGAGCTTCCCGTTGCCACTGAAACCACCGACCCCAGACTCACGAAACAACAGGTGAGTTGTTATTGCCACCTGCGTCGTTCACGGAAGAATGAGTTTGGACAATCCACCTCCAGGACGTTCGACATATCCCTAGTGAGTTACCGTACGCCACTAGGACTCCAGGTTACACCAGCCCCCAGTCGTCCAAAGGACCCTTTCTCAGAGGTTGGCGCTAGTGAGTTGTCCTAAGCCACTACGCCTACATAACGCACAGGTGCTTCCGTCATCCAGGTGGCAGTTCTAGGCAATTGTCCCGGCAAGACCACTGACTTCATCCCGGCCTTGTCCCCCGTACCCCAACACCTACCCTAGTCTCGGACAATATCCCCAAAATCAACTGTGCCGAAAACGAAACAATAAAAAACTCCTATACAAAAAAAACTCAACCGACTCCTTTCCTTACTCTTGCTTTCTTTCCCCAGCAATTCGGTGGACGATTGAGTCGTTACAGTGGCGCCCGAGCAGGGACCTGAGTAAGGATAAAACAGGAAGGATTAAATAGTAAGAAGTGGTTTGCCGGCAGTAGATGATGTCTACAACCCTGCGTACCTCGTGGGCATATAGTCTGCGAAAGGAGGAACTAGGGAACTACCTGAACGAATTTGGCCCCGAAATAACTGGAACGGTGGAAGAACTCCGGAAGAGGTTCGGCCAGTTTTTAGGCGAAGAACATGACTCGGATACACTTGAGAGGTTATTTCGGTTACAGGATTTCCACGAGCAGAGTTCTTCTAGGTCGGATAGAAGACTCACGTGTCACCGAAGCAAAATCCAGGACTAACGATAACCAATCCCAGTGGGGTGACGACCCTCGTCGAGCCTAAAAGCCCCGCACGTACAGCATCTCCTAGTGGTAGACCCAGGACGTCGCCTTATAGTAATATTCGGGCAGTGGCCGACCAAGTGAGGAAGTGGAACCTCAGCTTTGATGCAGAACAGGACCCCCTGGAGTTCCTCGAGAGGATAGAGGAGTTAGCAGGAATGTACGCCATACCACTGGATGTCCTACCAAAGATGATGCCCGAGATCATGAGCGGGAAGGCGCTAGTCTGGTTCCGGAACAACAACCGGCAATGGCAAACCTGGGTGGATTTTAGAGGAGACTTCCAGAAGTTTTTCCTTCCAAATCGCTACTTCGAGCAGTTGGAGGATGAGATTCGTAACTGCCATCAACAGCACCGAGAGAAATTCCGCGACTATACCCTCGGGATGCAAAACATGATGAGGCGGATCCATTACTCCGAGGAACAAAAGCTGGAGCGTATTTTTAAGAACGCATTACCGGAGTATCTATGGTATATCAGACGACGTGACTTCCATACAATGCATGATCTCCCAGCAATGGCTGAGGATTTGGAGAGCCTGCCGCCGTTAGCAGCACAGAGCAGGGAACAACACCGACGCCTGGAACCCACTGAAAACCCATCGCACACACCGTACCAGCCACCAATAAACCCATGAACGGCATGCCGCCGATGTGGTCAGGATGAACATTTCGCCGCTGGCTGTCGAAACGAGGTTGTACTGTTCTGCTGGGAGTGCGGCCGTAGGGGCATCCGGACGATAGGCTGCTGCCGAAAGCGAGCCTCGGGAAACGAGCTCCGGACCCGCCTGGAGAGAGGGGAGACGGGTCCACCGGTCAGCAACGATCCCCTCAACTGAACACTACCCTTCACATCGAACCAAATCGGCTGGTGGCTACTGTAGGGTTTGGAGGCCAACGGATCGCCGCCACGGTGGATACGGGAGCCACAACATCATTCATCAGTGAGTCCCTTGTATCCTCGCTCGGAGATAATGTTAAGAGAGAACCCTACAGCGCAAAAGTAACCTTGGCAGATGGGTCCCAGCGGAATGTTGAACATGCTGTGGAAGCGGATATCCATCTAGGGCACCAGTTGGTACCCACGCAGCTTTTGATTATGCCGCATGCAACCGAGGACGTCATTATCGGACTGAACTTTCTTGCTAAGGTAGGTGCTCGTCTAACGATGGCCGTACTATCATGTGTGTTCTCTGTAGCGGACAATAAAGAATTCGAATCAACCGAGCAAAATCTCTACCTCTGTACCACCTGCAACTTCGAGCAACGATGTCATCGGGCGACGAACATTGTAGATGGTCCGAGAGGTCCTTCACCGGTAATGGGTCTCCAGGATGACCAGGAAAGAATTCAAAAAATGTTTAGATCAGGAGCTCCAGAAATTTCGGGAGATACATGTACCGTCCACTGCTGCCACGCATCGCATCGTCATGGTAGATGATCGGCCGTTTAAGTTACGCTATACTGCGCGGAACCCGGCGATGGAAGCGATCATAGACACCAAAATAAATGAGCTACTGGCCAACGGGTTTATCGAACCGTCTCGAAGCCCATATAGTTCGCCGATCACACTCGCTCGGAAGAAAAATGGATCCTGGCGACTTTGCATGGATTTTAGGCACCTCAATGGCAAGTCGGACCCAGACGCATACCCCTTACCAAGAATTCAATCGATATTAGACCGACTCCGGGAGGCGAAGTACATTAGCAGTATCGATCTTAAGGATGGATATTGGCAAATTCCACTGGAAGAGGGAAGCAAGAAATTCACGGCTTTCACGGTGGCGGGGAGAGGTTTGTTTCAATGGCGTGTGATGCCTTTCGGGTTACACTCTGCGCCAGCAACCTTTCAGCGAGCCTTAGATAGTGTCATTGGACCGGATTTAGAACCGTTCGCCTTTGCATATTTAGACGACATAATTATCATCGGGAAAACAGTGGAAGAGCATCTGAGTAAGTTGCAAGATGTGTTCCAAAGACTAAGGGCCGCAAATCTCCGCATCAACCCCGAAAAATGCCAATTCTTCCAAAAGGAAACTAGGTACCTTG